>NC_071272.1:15606037-15863537 GCF_023375685.1 Ictalurus furcatus
TTAATAATAATCATAACAACAACATTAACCGATTGACACGTCGCGACGTCACACATAATGAGTAATGACGAGGTCACGTGGTGAGTAAACAGTTGGTCTATCCAAAGTAGATAATGCTACAGAACACAGTGAGTTGTTCAACAGATTGGTATGTATTAATGTGTTAAGCAGAAATCAGCTTGGGCTACTGTCTGTGTGGAGTTTCGCATGTTCTCGCTGTGTCAGTGTAGTTCCTCCAAGTTCCTCTACCCCCCAAAAAACATGCCAGTAGGTGAGTTGACTTTGCTAAATTGCCCTTAGGTATGAATGAGTGTGTGGGTGTGTGATGGCCTGGTGTCCCATTCAGGTTGTTTTTCCTCCTCACAAAACTTTGCTGCAACGTCACTATTGTCTTCCTGGTAATTTCCTCTTGGTCACTTTCACACCAGGGTCTGTTGCTTTGATTGACTTTTGTGAATAAAGTGGATCCATATCTTAATCCTTTCAGAGAACACTCACACACTAATGCCTGATGTGGCTGCTATATAGCCTTTTTGGATCAGTCTGTGCTCTGTGTGTGAGAATGCAAATGCATCCCGACGATTATAATTATTCAATTAACTTAATTTAACAATAATAATGGCTTATAGATATAGATATAGACCTGCTAGCTAGGATATAGCAAGAATGTAGCATGTATTCTCAGTTAATAGAGAGTCAGCGCACTTTTAGTCATGCATATTCATTCTAAAACTCTTTCCTACACTGAAATTGTTTAGCCTGTGCTTGTGTCAGAGTATGTCTGCACTCTGTGTCTAGCTGGACAAGGGACAAATAGCAGCCCCCCAGGTCAAATCCAGCATGCCTAACAAGATTATATTGCCAGTCAATGAAATGTTTTTTTTAAAAAATACTATTCATTGACATTTTAAAACATTTAATTAGAGACTGTGTATATGACAGTTATTAGGCCTATATTGTGTCAGGAGATTCCCATTCAAATGTGAATGCTGAGATTCAAATTTGCACAAAACTGGCCTATCATCCACCTTAAAGGTGCAGTTTGTAATGTTTAAAAGTTTTATAACAAAAGCGTTCACCCTGTTGTTGGGAAATCTCAATTTCGAATTATGACACTGCCAACGCCATCCATTGGACAATCAGAGTGACACTAACCAACCATGCGTTTCTGTGAGCTCATGTACAGTATGTGGAAGATTGCAGTTAAAACGTTCCTCCAAGTGTTTTCAGCTGCTCTGTGATGTAGCGTGAGCAGCATATGGTGGCTGGGTTCTTGTGTTTTTATGAAACCATGTGCAAGCCTTCAGTCTCCCTCATCGGTAGCTGCCATGGGATAGGGGAGAGCTAGCTAGTTGGTGGATCAACAAATTGGAAGAAAATGGGGTGAAAATCCCTCAGAATGTTTGTATAATTTCTTCAGAAATAGTTGATCTGGGTTGTTTCTTTTTTCAGGCATCGTTATAACAGAGGTGATAAGGGGCAGATTGGTCATTGTATTCGTTGCTATAGTCATTTGCTTTGTAAGCAGCAAACGGCTCAAATTTTGTCCTGAAAACAGATAGCTTAAAATTGCAAACTGCTTATTGAATTGCCAGACGTTGATGGTTGATAGTATTGGGCTTAAAGCCTCACTCACTAACCACCTACTTAAACATTGTTGCAGACCAAGTACACCCCTTCATGGCAATGATATTCCCTAATGGCAGTGACCTCTTTCAGCAGGGTAATGCTCTCTGCCACACTGCAAATATTGTTCAGGAATGATTTGAGGAACATGACAGAGTGTCCAAGGTGTTGACTTGGCCTCAATATTCCCCAGATCTCAATCCGATCGAGCATCTGTGGAATGTGCTGGACAAACAAGTCCGGTCCATTGAGGCCCACATTGCAACTTAAAGGATCGGCTGCTAAGGTCTAGAGGTCTTGTGGAGTCCTTGCCTTGACGGGTCACAGCTGTTTTGGTGGCACAAGGGAGACCTACACAATATTAGGCAGGTGGATTTAATGTTATGGATGATCGGTGAATTTACTTTATCTTGTGCATGCTTACACACATCTACAGAGCTGCCATGTTTGGTTTAATGCTTTTGGTATAGAATCTGGCTGCTCTTACAAAATGCATCTGTGTCAAGTTGCTTGCTCTTGGAAGACATGATCAGTGTGTGGTCTGCTTATTGTCATCTGTAGAGGACAAGAACATGCTAGTTAGCATTCTTCTCAGCAGATGTGTGTGAGTGTGTGTGTGTGTGTGTGTGTTTAGAGAGAGACTATTCGGAAGCCGTGGTGAGGCAGGATGTTGGTAGAGTCTTATCAATGGTTGGTGTATGAATGAACAATGAATACACAAACACACACTGTATGCCATGTACAGACTTGAACACATTGCCATACATACTCATATGATTTCTGACTTATTGTAATCTCAGGCTCATGTGAACTGCTACCGATGCCTTCATATGAACTGTAATATTGCAATAAACTTCAACAGTAATAATACTTCACATAATACCCTGGAATATTTTACATATTTACTGCTCGTACTGGTGTGGGATTTTAACTGCTGTGTTTAGCTGGTATCCGTGCTGGTTTGATAGATTCTTCTTACTTTGAGTTCAGACAAATGAAAAGCAAGAAAAAGAATATATGACATAGTATTTACTTGCATGCAACAGCAAATCTGTCAGTAAAGATTACCACAGAAAGTGTTCACCTCGAATCAAAGAGGGCTTAGGCTGAATGCGCGTTATGATGGCATCACATGACATGTCTTGGCTCAAATCTGTGGAAAATTTGTGGTAATTTTACATATCTTTATAATCTGAAAAATTGCAAGCTAATCCGAATATTGTGGAGTTTGCTTGATTTGCATTAATATGCATCAAAATCACAAAATCCTTTAGGGACTGACTAAAGGGAAGAATGATGTAAATTAATTTTGGCCAGAATACCCCTTTTTAATATTTTATGTCTTCTCATGCTTTTTATTTAGTTTATTTCTTTGTAGTCAAGAATGAGGGCTTGCCCTGAACATGGGGATCCCCACACTTACATAAATGAAATTAAATGAATACATGTGAAAAGGTCTCTCTGTGGAGCAAGCTTCCTCAGTGGTAATCCTAATCGCTATGTCTTTTGACAGCTGGCTCTGCTGCTATGCATGTTGAGTGCATAATCAGTTTGTGCATTTTCACATACGGTGCTGTAGCCATGCCCAAAGGATGGGTGTGTTGTAATGCTGCTCACATGCCCTAGATATCTGGGATATTTTGAAGAAGATGAATGAGTGTGGAGGCAAATGTGCATCTTTAATTATTGTTGAAATGCTGTTAGGGTTTACCATCTGTTCTAATGCTGATTTAGATGTGATGAAATTTGATCTGCCACATAATTGCGTGTGCCATCATGCTTAGCAGTACATGGGCAGTACATGCAAAAAAAAAAACCCTCAAACATCTTGCAACTGAAAGAATATTGCATGGAAGGGTGGTCAAAAATTCCAGCAAGCTGATGTCAGAGACTGGTGGACAATTATAGAAAATGCCTACAATGATGACTGTAACTGTATAAAATCTTAGAAAAAATGGTGATTATTAGTATTACCAGGTAACAGATCTGGCTAGTTTTTTCGATTCTGTTTAATTTTTTTCTGGCCCTGAAATTAGCTCCACCCCCTGATGGACCAGAGCTGATGATAATAACTCTGCCCCTTTTCACATGTGGCATGGGTTTCAGAAAAGGCAAAGGCTTTGATAGCATTTTAATTGAAATTTGCCCCATAGGCAGCAGAGATCTCTAAGAAATTACAAGCCGCTTCTTTAAGGCTGTCAATCATGTCGCAATTAGAAGGAGATCATGCTAGCCACAAGGCATGCTACATTAATTTATCTGTTGTTTGTCTTAAATGCTCTCTTGAGATCTAATTATAGGGAGCATTAAACTCCATGACCCCTAGAAGGCAAGTGAAAGAAAAGAGATTAAAGTGAAATGACAGAGGAAACAAGAGGTAATGCAGACAGGGAGGGAGTAAAAGATTAAAAGGACGCTGTAGTCAATGTGTACAGATATACCAACAACGAAGTTAAGCTTCAGTGTGACTCATTGCATTCGTATTATAGTTTGACTTAAATAAATCCCTTCAGCACCACTTGCTGCTCTCTGTGAAAAGAAGATCAGTGAAACAGAAATGGGCTCAGAAGATTAGATAACAGCCTTCAGAACACACTTCAGTGTTTGAATAGTAATTAGCACGTCATCACCACAAACTCAAATCTCTGCAGATTCAGACATTTCTGTGTGATCTCAAAATTCCAGAAAATGATGCACCGCATTGTCTCACACTCTCTGGCACTGAGCGTGTCACAATTAGCATGCTGCTGCTCCGTCATTAGCATACAGCTTTGTGGTGATGCCCCAAGGGGTCACAGAAGGTCAAACACCAGGTTTTGCAAAGCCAGAGAGGCCCATGATCTTCACACAAAAAGATCAATTCTGTCTTTCTCTGAGTTGGCCCCGTGGAATTCTGGGTAGAACAAAGCTGATAAAGCGAGAAAACCAGAGCACAGCATGTTTAAAGTTTATGATGTTAATAGCAAATAGTCCAATGTGCATTCACTGTGTTCATGCTATACCTGGTCAGTTTATTAAGTAGTATGGGAATTGTCCTGTTTCCTGAAGAATTTGCTCCAATAATGTGCTCCAAATTCACCACAGAGAATTTTTTTTTCCCCAAGTCATTTCTGTAATTGACCATAAGTATCCACAATAATTGTTTTGACACTCCGAAAGCCTGTTCTCCCAAACTGATTGGTCAAAATGTATTGATTAATTTTCTTTATACCACAGCATGGTTGAATCTGATTGGGCTGTAGGTGTGCATTATTTTTGTAAAACAGCACAGGTAGTTCCGGATGTAACCTGAACGATAGGTTAATATTCTAACACGTTGTGTTCTAACCCGTTCTAACACGTTGTTGTTTCCATAGTAACAGCTCATACACAGGGACTTGTATGGTGGACGCTTCACATATTTAAAGACTAAGAAGAAACAGATTTAAATATGTGTTTTTAAACGAAGTATCTCTTATAATCATTGTTGTGGTGAACATTTTTTTTTTCGTTTGGAGGAGGTTTATTTAACATTTATGGAAGGAGTCTCGGTTGTAAGTGCTCTCAGTCTCGGTCACGCTTTCCTGTTTCTTGGTAAAATGACAGGCTGTGCTTTGTGTGTGTGTGTGTGTGTGTGTGTGTGTGAGAGAGAGAGAGAGAGAGAGAGAGAGAGGCTGGTGTGGGAATGGCTATTTAACGCAACTATAACATAAGGAAGAACAGGGACTAACTTGTCTCTCTGACATTCCACAACATCAAATCTAACTATAAACTAAGTGCATGATGTGTCGTTCATTAATAAATGAAACATTGTAATTGTTGGCAAATCGCTGTGGTATAAGCAGGATAACTCATGACAGACCGTGATATTATACAAAAATAATGCACTTACCCCCTGCATGCATTATTTTTGTCTAACATCACAGTCTGTCGTGTGTTATTCCTTACATAACAGCAGCTCTGACAGCAGTGTCAGCTATAATTCAAATCACAGGTTTATATTAATGCGCTCGTTTTAATAAGTTACTCTTTCTCTAGTTTCTTTTGTTTGGCAGATGCTCCACATAATCGAAAGCTAATAATAAACTGATTAAAAATGTGTTGATTTTTAACAAGGATAAATATCTAGTCATTGTTATGTTTTGTTAATAGGGAGGTTTTCAATAAGGAGACATTTAATAACATTTATGAAAGGAGTCTCTGGCGTCAGCTTTTTGTAACAGTCAGAATGTTTTCCAGCACAGGAAAGTCTTCAGGACTTTCAGTACTTTCCAATTTCTCTGCAACATGACAAGCTGTATTTGTTTGTCTTATAAACTTCAAGAGAGATAAAATATAGAGATTGGTCAGTGAACAACTGTTTTTAGCTGCTATCTCATCACCCATGCACACACTCATTCAATCGCTTACTCACTAGTCCTGTTCTTGAATGCAGGATGTTTTTTTTAGGAACTCGGTCAGGTTTAGTTCCTCAGCTGTAGGTGCAGAAACCCTTTCATCTCTTTCTCAAGAGTAGGTACTTATCTGCAGACCAGGAAGTATTTGAGTAGAGTTTGACCTACTGCCCATTGTGGATTTTGCTTGCTTATCTAACAAGCAATTACTAAACCTTGGAGAAAAACTGTCAAGTGTAACATGTATGAAACAGGTAACATGTCAGTGGTGAGTCAGACATTCATTCAGTCAGACAAACGTTGTGTTTTGTACATGCTTCCTCTTACACAAATATTGTATACTTTTAAAGCAAATTTTGAAAACAAATTACATTTAAATCTTAAATGTTTTGTGTCTACACTGTTAAAGATAAATCAGATGCAATAAATGTGGGAGAAATTTCATTTTACACTATTTAAGGATGTATCAGTTCTTAAAATGCATTTGTGTGGACAAGCTGGCAGCTCAGCTGAAATAACTGATTTACTTAAGCTTCAGTAGTGTCCGAAAATGAGTCTGGATCAGCCTCTTTGAGCTAGTGTGGTCCACTGATCTGAATCTCACATGGTCTTGTGCACTTTTTATTTTAAAATTACATTTGTACAGGTGCTCAACCTATTGATGTGTACAATACACTACTATTCATGGAGTCCCAATTTTTCCCCTGTTTGGCTCACAACAAAGCATTAACAATAAAGAACAACACAACATCACTCTCAGCCTCCACCATGTGCACTGTGTTTCTCTGTTTTGCTTCGTTCTTAAATTGATGTATCCATTGCATAGTATGAGTCATGCATGCATTGACACATCCAGGAACTGTTCAGTTTTTGTATACTTCACTTCAGTTCCTTTAAAGATTCTGCAAACTCTTTGGTAACCAGTGTTGGGTAAGTTACAGATTACTAATTACTACTTTAAAATTGTAATCTGATTACATTACTGATTGCTGCATGTAAAAAGTAATCAGATTACAAATTACTTTACTTTCACGTTACTTTCAGAAGCTGTCAAACCTACAAAAATACACTGCAAAATGAAACTTATAGTTATTTCAGTAATCTTAGAGCACGTCAATGTATGACATGAACAGAAAAGGTTGGATTTATCATAAAACTTGCCTCAGGTGTTGTTATTGTTTGTGGGACTACCAGACCAATAAAATATAAAACTTTTCTAACTAGGCTAGTTTGGTGTTGCCAGTCAAGGGGAGGCAAAGATAAGCGATCATTGTATGGGTTTAGCTGCTACAGTGCCATACAAAGTACATTATCTTTCAATATGCTCTGCTCATATCATGTTCAGATAAATTGGAACTCACATAGACATTTACACACCTTGTTTTCCTGCTCAGCATCAGAGGATGTTACTGTTCGAGTTTCAACCCCTTTTTTTTTTTTTATAAATCGGCATATATCCATTTTTCCTCACACTGACTCTGTGATCTAGTGTTTGGCAGAACTGAGACCCGTCAGCCAATAAGACATGAGTATTTCCATGTATTTTCCTGTAAACCCTGTCTGATTGGTCTGGCCTCCATTCACTGAAGATTACAGGCCGTCTTCTTTTACTGATGTTCAGTTACCAGTGACAAACCGCTCCAAGTGGAGAATTATTCGGTGCTAAAGAAAAAATCTTCGAGGCAAAACATGATTTATTTTAAAAGTAACACATTGCTGCGTTACTTTGTAACACGTTACACCCAACTCTGGTGGTAACACACCTTCTCCTTCACTCACTCACCAGATTCCTCATCTTTGACTTCAGATGGGTGATCATTATGTGTCTTCTAAAAGAGATTAATGATTTTGTTTAACACAGTACATTCTTCTACGAGTCTTAATAGCTTTGTCAGAGTACAATTACCAGCTGTTAAGTGTCTTCGTAATCAATGAGCTCAGACTTTGTATGTGCTGACTCTCAGTGAGGGGCTGCGCACGTTTGAGATTAGCTCATGGATCTGCTTCTAAAGTGCTTAATAATAAACTTGATGTGAGATTGTCTGAATCTTAATCATGACTAGTCATGGGTGTTATGATGCATAAATGCAGCTACTTCTTATCTTAGAAATTTCTGTTTGGTTTTTATTTTTGTTATTTCATCTGTAGGTGTACCTTTTAGACAGTGGGCAGTGGTAGATTACATGATCAACCATCTGAAGGGTGAAAGACACATCTGCTCATGGTTCTGAAGATGCTTAAATCACTCTACCAGCCCAAGTTTTTTTTAAGTTGTTTCCTAAATTTGTAACAAGGATACCAGTATCATGGGATCAGCAGACAGATTTAATTAGGCTATAGGCAGAAACAGACAGGTCCGATGCCGGGAAAACATGTACACAAACACAAGGCTCAGTAGAGTCACTAGAGTGCTAGGAGTGAGACTTCACTCATAGATTCAATGAATGTGTGGGCTATTTATGGGGCTTAGAAACAAGAGCTTGTGCTGGTACGTGGAGCAGGTGTGACAATTGTCAGTATAAACTGTTGAAAATGTGGATGGCACATTTTCAGTGTGAAATGTTTTCTTATTCAGCAAGTTCATCTAAATATAATTAACAGCCCTGCTGTTTCTCTCAGATATTTTTTACAGTGGTACACAGAAAGTTTGAGCAACACAACGGCCAAGAGATCATTGACATACATTATTTGAAGTAGATATTGTGTAGACCACAGGTTCCCAACCCTGGAGTTCTGGAGTAACCCCTGTCCTGTACATTTTAGGGTTGTGAATCTGTAGTGTAGGCTTTTTGCGTTTAACCATTCTACAGTATCATCTGGGGACATTAAACACTTTAGCTCTGCCTTATAGGCGGCAGCTCCATGATCCTCATTTCGATCCTGAGGTCAAGTTACTATGTGTGTAGAGTTTTGCATGTTCCTCCCATGCCTACCTCTGGGCTCTCTGGTTACCTCCAACCTCCTAAAAACATACCAATTGGTGTATTGGCTATGTTAAACTGCCCCTTAGTGTGAATGAGTTTCTGAGTCTGTGTGTGCAAGATGCCCTGCAATCCAGTGGTACCAGGATCGGCACTGGATCCACAATGACCCTGACTTGGTTAAAGAGGGTACTGAAGACAAATTAATTAATTCATGAATGAATGAATGAATAAATATAGGTGGAAAGGATTGTAATGAACACAGAGTGTTTTAAACTTATTCGCACACTAGTAAGCAAGTCCCTCAAGTATTTTGGTCTTTAGCAGGGATACAGTTGATTTGTGGTGAAAATGCACAAGACATTAAATTTTTAGTGGAAACACATCTAGGACATACTCATGAGGAATCTTATCTTACTATTTACTGTTCTCCAAAGTGTTATCTAAGTTCCTAACTAAGAGTGTCTTCTTAAAACCTATCCACAAATCTGCTGTGAAAAATGTTTAAGAAATGCCTGGGCTAAGAGTAAGGCTAGGTACGACGCCATTGCTACGGAAGACAAACCCTGCGTCCGAAATCGCATACTGTGACAGTACCTACTGCATTAGATTTAGTTCCTACTGCTCGGCTGTTGATACAGTATGTACTAATCAGTATAAGTGGTAAACATGAATACAATCTGGACATACTACATCTGACATGTTAGCATTGTCAGGTGACCTACAACTTCAAAAGAGCCGATGCACCATTTTAGATTCCAACACCTCTTCCACGCCAGTCCTGTTGCCTTATGGGATAGCGCAGTATCCACAGTGTCCAGTGGTTCTATACTGCAGAATCGAGGTGGAGATTCATTTGGGTATTTCTTGCCTATTGTTTTAGGAATACTGAGAATTCAGACATACTTCTCCTTTGGCATACTGCATTTTGTCTACTGTGTAGGAGGGTAGTAGGGATATTCAGACACAGCCAAAGTGTTTGATGAGTGAATATTGGCAGTCACTGCCTCATGTGCTAGTGGACTTCTGTAAACTCAAATGAAATCCCAATTCATTGTGTCAATTAGTTGGATTCAGAAAATTAAATTGTTACTGATTTTGTTTATGAAGACAAAAATGTAAATGTTATAACAAACAATATGTTTGGTCTAATTATCAACATATACATGTTTCACATTGTATATTAATAGGATAATGATTTTAATTGATGTTTAAGTAGAGTATTGATTTAGAAAGCCATCTTGTGTGTCAGACTGTATCCATCAGACACTGTCGACACTATCCATGGCTCTTTGAAGTAGGAATTAAGAATTTGAGTGATTTTTACTTTGCATTTTTCTGGTGTATGTTTGACATTTGAGTGGAATTGCTGATGCGTGTAGGTGTATTTTTCTAAAACCTGCAGTATTGAGCATTTTAAGCATTTTTGCCTGAGCCCACCAACACAAACACCACCAATCCTTCTGAATAACCCTCTGATGCAAGACTTTTATGCTGCCAAAGCTCTCATTAGCTGCTGAAGTATTCAGCCATCAAGCATAAAGATGTACACACAGATGTACACACTTTTTGTTTTGGTGGATAATGAGGTCCTAATCAAAGTTACTTGTCCAGATACTGTTTCTATAGCAACCTACACTGACAGACCGTGGTGATTCCTTCGTTTCGGACCAGGTTAAAATAAGCCTGCCAACCCTGCATTAGAAGAAATGCTGCAGAATCTTGCTTTGAGATTTTTACTGTTTTTCTTCATGCTCTACCAGGATTATGTCTCACCAACATACTGAAAGGGATTAGGTTTAGGATTAGGACCAGATATGAGGTTTGATTAGAGTGATCTGTGCCTTATTCAATTAGATTAGAGCCTCCTGCATTTCTCAGGAAGACAGATGAGGAAAGAGAATTAGAGAGTTGGGGCACTGAGGAATCAAGAAGGGTTTAGGGTAGGAATAAGAAGTAGGTAGGGAAGAGGAGAAAGTAAATAGTAACCAGAGTAGTGGTATAATGCAGCGCCACTATCTATATCTGTATCTGTTTAGTGCTGCAAATATGCATATATGTATGTGTATTCAGATTTAAATTTGAAGTGGGTGCGGTCACGTTGGGAATGTTTTTTTTTGCTTTGTTTTGTTGTTGTTTTAAATATAAATGATACCCCTCTTTTACATCGGAAAAAAAACAACAGAAAAAACAGACTGTCAGCATGGTCTGTGAACTTTTCTAGCAAATAAATAAATAAAATTAATCTGTATTTGCATCCATTTAGAACACATTATATGTTCAATCCAAATAACATTCATATTCAGTTACGTCTTGAAACTGGAGGAATGGTGAAATAACTGTCAGTGTATGTGTGTAGGTGTATATATTGGTTTATTTAATATCTATAATGATCTGATAATCATTGTTGCTTTTCATTGTCAATGAGTCTTTTGTATGCGGCTCCAAGGAGATTAAAATTTCCATTTTTTTCTTTTAATGTGTGTGGGGATGGTGCACAGTGTAAATATAGATCTGTTTAGTGAAATATTCTCTTTATTTAGTGAGCATGTGAGAGAAAAACATGCTTCACGAGGGTCAGTGTGTGGAAGGTGGTGATATTGAGGGGGTGTTTCCCTGACAACCATGAGCTTCTGCCAAGCACTTGTACCCTTAATAATGACAATAGTCCTTCAAATCCATGGAAATCTGTTTCTGACAGCCAGGCATTTCATTATGTGTGTGTGTGTGTGTGTGTGTCTTTATCTAGTTGTCTATGAATGTTTGAACAGCTGCCTGCTTCACATCTAACCCTGTGCTATCTATTGGAATATTATAAGTTGCATGTAATTGTGTCCAAGTGTTTACTTGTGTATGTTTAATGCCTTTGTGCCCTCATATGAAAACACAAATGCAGACACTAACACACAAACACAAACACACAAGTTCCCACATTAGATATCTGGCCAGGGCAGCATGAATCGCTTCAGAAGACTGTGTGTTTGCCTTTGAGAGCTATCCATGTCAGCACACAGTCAGTATGCGCACACTCTGGTGGAGGCTCACAGTGCAGCGTATACACATGCACTTTCTTACCATCTGACTTGGAAATGATGGTACTTTGAGGTCAGTGGCTCAGTGCAAAAGAAACACACAATCCATGAAAGAAGGTTTTCATGCGGATTTTCGCCAGTCAAAATGATTTCATTCTGATTGAAAATTCCTAATGAATTGTTTATATGTATTCTAAACTTAACATGCTGTAGAAAATTTTGTTTATATGCACATTACATGTAATCCGATTCAAAGTTACGCATCACTAGGTATGTTTACATGCGATCATTTCTGTCAATCCAAATGAATTCAATCAGATTGCAGATTCTGAAATACTGTTTATCTGTACCCTAAACATTGCAATCCCATTCAAATATTCGTTTACGTGTGCATTCCATATATTCTGAACAAAACTTTGCCGCGTTCCACCATCGAGAGCCACCGAGGAAATGTTTGTTTTCATGACATCTGTTTTGAATTTGTTCTACTGACCGATTGAATCCTCCAAACTGCATTTCCTCAAAAACTTCTTCGAAGAGATTGTTATTAATGACTTTTCTTCTGTCCAGTCTCTTGACAATCTTTTTGTCTTTTATTATGTTTAACAAATATTCTGTCTCCTCCAAGGACCAGTTCTTTCCACCAGACGCCATGCTTAAGACGTAAGACATAAATAAACGTGCACCACTGCACTGCGCATGTACGCAAGGTATTTTTTGAATCCGATTGAGAAAATAGTTGGATTCAAGCGTTTACATGACAAATTTTTTTCCTATTTACCGGATTATTTCAGATCGACACCACCCCTTTCAATCCGATCGAAATTTCATTCGGATCGAGCTCAGTGGGAGCGATTGAAGTGTTTGGTAAATGGCACACTTATATAGCGCTTTTATCCGAAGGGCTTTACACTGTGTCTCATTCACCCATTCACACACACACTCACACACCAATGGTAGCAGAGCTGCCATGCAAGGTGCTAACTTGCCATTGGGAGCAACTTGTGATTCAGTGTCTTGCCCAAGGACACTTCAGCATGTGGAGGCATGTGGGCCGGGAATCGAGCCGCCAACCCTACGATTAGTGGACAACTCGCTCTACCACCTGAGCCACAGCCGCCCCATGTTTGCATGAAGGCTTTTCAATCCGATTGAGCTATCAATCCGATTAGTAATGGATTATTTGGTTGCATGTAAACGTACCTATTGAGTGAAATATAGTGTTGGTGGGATCCTAACAATCGTAAGCATGTGAATCCAGTCAGCATGTTCAACTTTTTACACACATTACTTTTGTTTTTAACAAGTTTTAAAATTTATTTTCATCCCAACAAAATGTCATCCGGGTGTTATCACTGAATGGACAGCAAAAAGAATTTGTGACCACAGTACAGTCACTCAACATTTCATATTAGCCTGAAGAAGGATGGTGAAATGGATGCCAAAAATAACATACAATGCACATAATATCTGTCGGTATAATATCTTTGACGCATCACGTCAAAGATATCCAACACCACAGTTATTTTACATATATTAAAATGTGGACTGTGTATTCTTACAAAACTGTTTTATGTTTGAAACATGCTATCTACTATTGCCTACCCTAGCTTCCTGTAATCACTAGCTAACACAGTGAATAGATTGATTGTTAAAAATATGTATAACAATAGCTGCTTAGCAGCATACTTAAAGGGGAATTCAATTAATGTTTTTCAAAATTTCATATTTGTAATTAAAAACACCCAGGGTGTTTTGAAGCAGGATCTGAAGTAAAACATGCTAACTAGCCACATTTGACTAGCCAACAACCTATAAGCTGGCTGCCTGCAATCATGCATATCCTGAATTTGTTGTTTTTCTATAAAACTGCTTTGGGACAATGTTCATTGTTAAATACGCTATACAAATAAAACTGTGAAATGAATCACTTGGTTTTATTACAAAGAATCACATCTCCTTATGTATTTCTACAATCTGGATAATTTTGGTCCGTAGTGTATGAATGGGTGTGTGAATGTGTATGTGAGTGTGCCCTGCGATGGATTGGCACCCCGTTCAGGATGTCCCCCGCCTTGTGCCCCATGCCCCCTGGGATAGGCTCCAGGTTCTCCGTGACCCAGTAAGGATAAGCAGTACATAAAATGGATGGATGGATGAGTTTGCTTATTTCCCATGAATTATGCTAAAAGTAAAAAATAAATATATATATTTGCCTCAAAATTTTGAGCTTCAAAATTTTAGCCTAGCCCTTTTAGCTTATCAAATGTTGCTCTAGTTTTACACAGCTGAAATTTGCTGTGTTTCTGTTACTTAACTTGACATAATAGTGTTAATGTTAATAATGTGAGTCAGAAAATTACATATTAATCTTACTTGCTAGGGTGCATGATGGCTTTGTGGTTAGCACGTTTGCCTCGCATCTCCAGGCTTGGATACTGCCTCTGCCCTGTGTGCACAGAGTTTGCATGTTGTCCCCGTGCCTTGTGGGTTTCCTCCAGGTACTCCAGTTTTCTCCCCCAGTCCAAACACATACATTGTAAGCTGACTGCCATTTCCAAAATTTCAGTGTGTAGCTATTATTGTGTGAATGTGTGTGCGATGGGTTGTGCCCCAAGTACCCTGGGATAGGCACCTGGCTCACTGTGACCCCGTGTAGGAAAAGCGATATGGAAAATGAATGGATGGATGTTACTTGCTAATGCCAGTAGCATTTTATGCTTCACTTATGTTCCCATTGACAAGAGTCTTTTTTCCAAATCTGATTATTTTGACATGAAATCAGATCTGTATGTTTATTTCTCTGAAGTAGCCTACAGATTGCTGACCAATACTCAAGTAGACAGAGTGTGTGGTGGTGTAATTTAAAACTTGAGGAATTCAAATTTGAAAAGTCTTCAATCAATTTTAAGGGTCCAAACACAGTTTTGTATTGTCCATGGTTTGTAAATGAGATGATCCAGAATGAAAAAAAGGCTTATACTTAGTGAATATTGTTATGGCTTATAAATAAATATGTCTACACCATAACTACACCACTAATGTTATATTTATGAAGAAAATCTAAAATAAATGTTAGTTGAAGGAACAGGTTTTTTTTATGTTAAACATTGTCATGTAGTTTGAATTTGTCTTACAAGAATGATCTGTGTGTGTGTGTGTGTGTGTGTGTGTGTGTGTGTTGCTTGTACATAGGTCTGGATGACTGTCTTCAGCAGTACATTAAGAACTTTGAACAGGAGAAGGTGGGAGGGGAGCAGTTGCTGCGCATCACCCATCAGGAGCTGGAAGATCTGGGAGTTTCTCGCATTGGCCACCAGGAGCTCATCCTGGAGGCTGTGGACCTGCTGTGTGCACTGGTGAGGCCACACACACACACACACACACACACACACATATATACACACACAGCATGTGCTCTGAGGGAATTTGGCCCTGGGGCAAACCTAATTGCTGACCCTTGCTCTACATCATATCTAACACATTAGTCACGGTTATCCTGATGCTTTTTCCTTTTATCCTCAGGTGCTCTATCTATGTATGCTGAACTCAAAAGCACCTCCAGTGGTCATAAGAAAAATTTGCAGAACAGTATGAAGAAGTGAGGCTGGGGCTGATTTATTTCTAGCTCAGACTGCAGATTCATGTAGTCTGCCTGCGACAGTCATTTTAGGTTGTCCAGCTATTGATGGAGATTAGATTTTAGCCTCCCATCTAATAACACAACCAGCTTCTTCTTCTTTTCGTGTCGAGGTTCCACTTCATGGAGGTATTATAGAGACTGGAGAGAGTACGTGTTATTAGCCTCTCTTCATTACTGTGGGGTTTGATTACTGACACATAAATGTGTGTGTGTCCTTACAACTTCCTAAGAACACAGTTTGAGCCATTGATCTGACGTGTAAATGCTATTTGACGCACCATGGTGGAAATGCTAGGATGAGCCATTGCGCTAAGAATTCTGTATTTTATAATACTGCAGCTGCCTACATGCGCAAGAGGCAATCGGCAACAAATCTCATTTCAAGCGGTGTAAGCCCTACATGGAACACCAGTTTGTTGTGCCTGCCGGTGACTAGCAACCAACTTCCTGTTTACACTTGTATGCGCATGCCCAGTGTGCGTGAATTGTCATGTGACATGCATATTCGGTCGTCTAGTGTGGATGGAGATCGTTTCTGAAACACAGCGGAAACGACAGTGTGGACAAGGATCGTTTTCATTTTAAAACAGCATTTAACAGCACTGGTGTAAACAGGGCCAGAGCCCTCCCGGTCCTGATTGGTTGGATGTTGGTGGCACACATTATGTGTTATTTTCCCATATAAAGACCCTGCAACAGAGAGTGGAGTTTTTCTTCTGAGCACCATATTTGCTAGGATATGAGAAAATAGGCAAATATTAGTAAAAGTCTTCTGATGTTTAAATCCCATCTGTTATTACCTGCTGTAGCCCCACACAGTTCCCTCATTCTCTTGTGTGGAAATTAGAACGAGAAAGAAAGACCAATTGACAATAAAAGTGCATGAGCGTGGGAGAGTAGATGGAAGGGCGACAGAACTAGGAGCGAGGGAAGAATAACAACACAAAACACTAGGAGTGCTAGAAAAAGCAATGTGCTTGTGAATGATTAGGGTTTGAAGAGAATAGAAAATAAAAACCACTTGAGAATGTGGATCTGCCAGTTTGGCCTCCCATTCATCAATCATGTGCTTAAGCCTTTTCCCTTTACTAAATCCCTTTATTCAATGCTGTTTCAAGTTGGTCCAGTGTAGCACCATGTACTATTATGATTACTCATTTTTCCCTCAGCACTGAAGGTCTCTCATATGCCTGCATATGCAGCATTGTGGGAGTGGAGTGTCGTGCACATGTACAGTACAGTGACAGCCAGGGTATGTTGGGGTGAGGGTGAGTAAGGGGATAAGCTCACAGCTATCATGGATGTAATGCATTAGCGAAATCCCTTTGTAAGCCCTACATGACAGTGATCCTGTGATCTTCCGGTGTTGCTGCTCTACCTGGAGTTATTACAGGCTTCCCCATGCATCCGTCAGCAGAAACCCGTCTGTGTGCCTGTGTGAGCCAGCATGACTGTTAATTTTGCATGAGTAACTCTTGTACTACTGTTAGTCAGACAGCGACTGTTGCTAATTGCCCATTTTATCTACACAACACTTCTGGGACATGATATGTATAACTTTTTGCACAACACACTTTTGGTAGCTTTCCTTCTGAGCACCCCAACGTCCCAACACATCAGCATCATTCTCTTCCAGTCAGCCTCTCCATTTCTTATAAGCTCTCTGTGGACTCCATGTACAGTTATACCATGACTAGAGGAATCATTTTCACAAACTTCAAATCTGAATTGTGGGGGTTCTGCAAGGATGGATGAGAGACATATACCAATCAGCCATAACATTAAAACCACCCGCCTAATATTGTGTATGCCCCCCTTGTGTCGCTAGAACAGCTCTGGCCAGTCGTGGCATGGACTCCACAAGACCTCTCAAGGTATGCTGTGGTATCTGGCACCAAGACATTAGCAGCAGATCCTTTAAGTCCTGAAAGTTGCCATGGATCTAACTTGTTTGTCCAGCATATCCCAAATATGCTAGATCGGATTGAGATCTGGGGAATTTGGAGGAAAATCCAACACCTTGAACTCTTTGTTCCTCAAACCATTCCTGAACAATTTTTTTGCAGTGTGGCAGGGTGCATTATCCTGCTGAAAGAGGCCAATGCCATTAGAGAATACCACTGAATGGGTGTACTTGGTCTGTAAGTGGTACTTGTCAAAGTAACATCCATATGAATGCCAGGACCCAAGGTTTTCCCAGCATTACATGGTAAGTGACACACAAGGCATCAACGTGCATCAATGAGCCTTGGGCGCCCATGACCCTGTCGCTGGTTCACCAGTTGTCCTTCCATGGACCACTTTTAGTAGGTACTAAAGTAGACACACACACACACACACACACACACACAGAAACACATACAGACATCTATAGCTGAGACCAATTATGAATTGATGTAGAAATGTCAATGGCAAAATTCACACACCATGCTGACAGTGCTGCCATTTCTTAGAGATTGAACCTAATATGAATACTTTGATATAATAACAGATAATGTGCTGTAAACAGATATAAATAGACCTACAGATTTTGTTAGACAGCTTGCACAAACAGGAGGTTTTTACTTTCTCAAGTCAAGACTTCATCAAGTTCATTTCCAAGATACAAATAGAAGATGCACTATTCTGTGCAAACTGGCCTGAAATCATTGCACATGTCCATCCATCCATCCATTTTCTGTACCATCCTACACAGGGTCGCAGGAGCCTGGAGCCTATCCCAGGGGACTCAGAGCACAAGGTGTGGTGCCAACCCATCGCAGGGCACAGTCACAAAAACACTCACACACTCATTCACACACTATGGACAATTTAGAGTCCATTTAGAGTGTTTGGACTGGGGGAGGAAACAGGCGTACCTGGAGGATACCCCTGAGGCACAGGGAGAACATGCAAACATTCACCATCATTATTAACACAGGGCGGACGCAGAAATCAAACCCCCAACCCCGGAGGTGCAAGGCAAACATGCTAACCACTAAGTCACCATTATTTAATCATTCTTAAATGAACGTTCTCCATCATTATTAAAAAGAAAATCTCAGAAAATCATATGGGCTTTATAATGAAAAGGGCCCTATTACTGTAACAAACCCCCAAACTAAGGCAAATTTGCTGAAATATTAGGTGGCTATTGTTGTCAACTAAAAACTAAATTAGTTTAGTTAATTTGGGAACGACATTGTTGCTTGGAAAGATAGTTTCCTAGCATACTCAGTCACATTAGATACTGTAGAAAGCTTGACAGAAAGCTCCACAGGGCATTCTTAATAATTTTTTCTACCATTCCCTTCTGTAGTTAGTTTGTCACTGCTGCCCTTGTCTGTCTATCCCCATTCATGTCACCTTCAAATTGGAAACAAGCCATGCCTTTATCTCACAAAGGATTCATGAATAAAATACATTGTTAAAAATGGGCAGTTTTCAATATACTTCGTTGTGACGTGTACAGTAATTTAGCTATTACTGTAGCTAACAGTTAATGGAAATCTGTTTTGCTTGTCCTTGACATATATTACGTAAGTTCTTCAGTAATATCATGCAGATTTGTCAGTGTGTTTTCAACATTTTCAGATTTCCATTTCTTCTTATGTTCGCATTAGCTATATAGCCACCTTGTGGCTTTAGTGCAAAGCTAACCAAGCAAACATCATACACACAACAGCTTAGCTGATTGACTAAATCTGTAGTAAGGGAAAAATTGTGTCAATTTGATTTTTTCCCCCAAACAATTCCTTTAATGCCTATTTTAAAATGTAACATCTCTCTGATTCTGTAACCGGTCTTTGTGCCTATTGTCAGAACTATGGTCTGGAGACGGAGAATCTGAAGACTCTGTCCCATAAGCTCAACGCCTCTGCTAAAAACCTGCAGAACTTCATAACAGGTCGCAGACGAGGAGGTCACTATGATGGCCGAGCCACACGCAAGCTACCGAACGACTTCCTCACCTCAGTGGTGGATCTGATCGCTGCTGCGAAAAGTCTTCTGGCTTGGCTAGACAGGTCAGCTCTGCCATAACACCACATTTTTGCACAGTTTTTCATAATTATGTCTGTACCATGTGTTATCAAAGCAATCACCACTTTGTACTTTACCTGCTGCCTCTCCAATAATGTGATTTTTAAGCAGGGTAATGGCCTCTTTTGGGAAGAGAAAATACACTCATGTTAATTTCATTATGTAAAGTGTAATATGTTGTGCAATCAGTTGAGAAACAAAGGCAAAACAAAAGACTGAATCTCTTACATGAAGGCGTTCGGATGAGTTGGCCTGGAAATGAGCATGCGTATCAGCTTAGAGCTTTGTTTGTGTTAATGTGTGTATGCTAATACCACCCTCATTCCAGCTCTCAGTGTTAGACACACCTCCTCGTTAGTCCAGTCCCTTGGCTCTTCTGCCTAAATGCACAGCCCCATAATTCCAGAGAGCAGATAATTTCTTGCATTGTGCCCCTTTATTATGGCTGGTCAGGCAGGATCTCATTCACATTTGGCTACTGTTTACTGTTGATGTGATGCCAGCAGGAGTTTGTCTCATTGTTTATCAGTTAGTATGGTTGTAATCTATGAGGGAAGATTTTTCAGTCATGAGCATTATATATACAGTGTTTCCAGTTTATAAGGTCCACTTATCACATAGGTTACTTTGTTGATTACTGACTAAAAATTGCTATGGACAATTTGCCAACCCCATTTAAACCCCTCCCTCAGAAAGGGACCACACCTTAGGACCACAGCTGAGCAGATACTTATTCGGTTGATAGACTCTTTCTCAACCTAGTAGTGACACAGATGTTCTTACATGCCCAGCCCCCCCCCCATCACTGCAACACCCAATACCATGTCAGTGTCACCGCTCTACTGAGAATGGTCCACCGTGCAAATAATATCTAGTCAGCCGTGGTCCCTTTTCATTGATAGGAGGGGTATTGTATTGTGTGGGCTGTAGAAGCAGCACACAGGTGCATAAAACATGGTCATGTACATCCATTATTCGTGGTCATTGCTCATAGTCGGGGTCATAATATAGGCACACAGGGTTATCACATTCATAATTGATAACAGCACAAACAGGCAAGAGTCATAAACCAGAACACACAGGCATACCAGAAACACAAGGACAAGGTTCGGACTTAACAATATGATAAGACTTTCCAAATATGTAGGGACACACAAAGACTGTGGTCCATTCTGAAGTGATCATGACTATACCTTACTGCCCAGGGACATAGCCATCATTTCAGATGTGGGGGGACAGAATGTAAAGGGTATTCTTTTTTTCTTACCTTTGTCTAATTGATGGGTTTTTGTCTCTTCTTGCTCTTAATTGGCTTAATATGCAATTTATGATTCTGTACTTACATGCTATATTATATCTTGCACTGTATTATTTAAATATTGCAAATTGTGTTTAGTATACATTGTATTGCATATATACAGCACACAGTATATAATGTATACTTGTATATTCACACACTACTTCATTCTATTCTATTCAACAGTCTACAGTTCAGAAAAGAAATGTCACTCAAACCACACTGTTGCAAAGAGACTGTAATTGAACTAAACTAACAAACACGTCACTGTAAGGAGACCTTATATCAGTAAAATAACATGTTGTATCAATAGTAAAAGAAACCATTATGTAACATGCAATGCTGCCTGATCCAGAGATATATAATCCATGCAAATCCGAATTCAACATTAACAATTCACCATTCACTCATCTTATTCTAATGTGAAGGACTCAGATAACACATCTGTAATAAAAATAAAGGACGTTACAAAATAGTTGAAAATAAGTGCACACTTGTGCGGGACTGCGGGTCGGCTAATATTACCATCAAATCTGCCTAATTATTCATTAGTGGAAATAGGCAGCGTTTAAAAAGAAATATGTAGCAAATTATTCATCATTGTGCAAAATGAATACCACATGCAAAAAGAACATACACTGCTCGACTTAGTAAAACAGGAGTGAATGGTTTTTTGCCACATTGAGCTCATCATGACCTCTGAGCGCTCAGCGAGTGTGTGAGCATGGGCGTGAGACCTGACGTGAGTGAACAATTGTCATGGCAACATCAGGTCACGTAAAGACACGTACACGTATAGAAATCAAAGATACACAAATTGGCTATGACCAGTGAAAAGTGTGGGGGACACATCAATTTAGTGAATTTCTTCAGTATATAGAGCCTCAGTACCTACTCTTTGTTTTGATCAAGGTTCTTATGTCTGTATGCTGGTTCAAGATTATCTTCTGAAATAGTACAATTATAGTTTTCTACTGCCTTTTCCTCACTGAAAATGGGCCCTTCTAGTGACAAAATGACACTCACTGTAATGACCGTGATTTGTATAAACACACTGAGCTCTATTTTACTGACCTGTCCTCAATTAAAATGTGCAGTGGACAAAGAAAACTGCTCACACTGCATTTTTCAGTCTTTACTTTGTCCTTCTCTCTTTTTCCTCATTAACTCACTGTTTGCCATTAAATACTTATTTATATTATATTAAATTATTTTATTTACTGCATCTTTAGTACAGTACTGTGAAAAAGTATTTGCCCCATCCCGATTTCTTCTGTTTTTGTGTATATCTCATACTACATAGTTTTAGATATTCAACAAAATACACCATAAAACAAAGGCAACCTATGTAAACACACCATACAGTTTTTATCTATCTATCTATCTATTTATTTATTTATTTATTTTATTTTTTAAAGTTATCCAACACCTATCACCCATGTGAAAAACTAATTGCCCCCTTAAACTTAAAATCTAGTTGTGCCACCTTTAGCAGTAATAACTGCAACCAAACGCTTCCGATAACTGGAGTTCAGTCTTTCACTTACGTCTAGGACTAGGATTTACTCCTATGCTATGGATCATTGTCTTGCTGCATAATCCAGTTGAGCTTATGGACTGAAGATCAGACATTCTCCTTTAGGGTTTTCTGCTAGAGAGCAGAATTCATGTTTCCCTCAATTATTGCAAGTTGCCCAGGGCTTGGATTAGCAAAGCATCCCCACACCATCACACTTCCACCACCATGCTTGACTGTAGGTACTGTGCCCTCTACTGATATTGGCACCCTTGGTAAATATGAGCAAAGTATTTGAGCAAAATTGTTTGATATCCATGAGAGCAGAGTATTTTTGTGAATTTTTTTAACAAAAGATCAAATGGTTAAACAATTTTCACAGCTTTCTTTGCTCATATTTACCAAGGTTGCCTACATTAGTGGAGGGCACTGTATGATGTTCTTGTTGTGGAATTCTGTGTTTGGTTTACACCAGATATAACGGGAGCCCTGTCTTCCAAACAGTTCTACTTTTGACTGATCAGTCCACGGAACATTCTCCCAAAAGGTTTGAGGATCATCAACGCGTGTTTTGGCAAAATTAGACGAGCCTTAATGCTCTTCTGGTTAGCAGTGGTTTTCACCTCGCCACTCTTCCATGGATGCAATTTTTGCCAAGTGTCTTTCTGATAGTGGAGTCATGAACAGTGACCTTTAATTGATTCAAGAGAGGCCAGTAGGTCCTTTCATGTTGTTCTTGCCTCTTTGGTGACTTGTGGATGAGTAGTTGCTGTGCTCTTTGAGGAAATTTGGAAGGTCGGGCACTTCTGGGAAGGGTCACTACTGTGCTGAGTTTTTCCATTTGGAGATAAAGGCTCTCACTGTGGTTCCTTTGGAGTCCCAGAGCCTTTGAAATAGCATTGTAACCCTTCCCAGACTGATGTATTTTAATCACCTTCTTCCTCATCATTCCTGAAATTTCTTTCAATTTTGGCATAGTATATTACTGGGTAAGATCTTTTAACCAACTTCATGCTGTTGAAAAAGTTCTATTTCAGTGTTGATTTGATTGAACAGGGTTTGCAGTAATCAGGCCTGGTTGCGTCTAGTCCAGCTGAACCCCATTATGATCGAAGTTTCATAGATTTGTGAAATTAGTAACTACAGGGGCAAATACAAATACAAAGGCAAATACTTTTTCACAGCACTGTATATTTGCAAATACTGTGGGCTATAATTTCAACACATTATCATGTAGTGGGAAAACAACAGAATGTATGTTTACTTGAAAAACACATATAGGGAAAGATGAAGGGCAGTTGATGAATTGTAAATAAATGTTTAATATATGTGACTATAGGCAAAACTACAATTGTTGAACTCTAACAATGAATTGAGATGAAACAGACAAGAGAGAAAATCTCATATAAATATAATATAAAAGCCGTTCTTATTTAATTTTATCTAAAACTACAATGGGGCAATACAGTAAAAGCAACTTTCCTGAAGGTTTTCTGAAAACACATTTCCTATTCAATCCATTTTTTCTGTTCACAGGCACATATCAAACGTAGGTAATCATTTGCAAACTTAATGCAGTGCTATGCAGCAAAGTATCATCTTAAGAAATGTTTGCTTAAATATTACTCTCAGCTTTTCACTGGAGGTGTGCAAGCCCACACAGCTCACTGCAGGGAGAGAAAACAAATAATGAACAGGCAAATATGGCACAGCTGTGTCACGGCCATTACACCTCTGACTTGTCCTGAAATCCTCTAGCCTAATGCAAATGTGTGCTAAACTATAAATATAAACAATAAATATTTATTGACATACACTATATGGCAAAGGTTTGTGGACACCTGATCATTACACCTATTTGTGCTTTTTAAACATCCCATTGCAAATTTAGTTTGTTATTATAACATTTAAATTATAACATTTAGGAATATGACAGCCACAAGAGTATTAGTGAGGTCAGGCACTGGTGTTGGGTGAGGAGCAGACCACTTCATCCCAAATGTGTTCAGTGGGGTTGAGGTTATTGCAAGTCATTCTAGTTTTTCCACTGCAACCTTGTCAAACCATGTCTTCATGGAGCTCACTTTGTGCACAGGAGCATTGTCATGCTGGAACACATTTGGCCCTCTTAGCTTCAGTGAAGGGAAATTATAATACTAAAGCTTACAAAGACATTCTTTATAAGTGTGTACTTCCAAATTTGTGACAACAGTTTAGGTAAGAACCACATATGGATGTGATGATCAGGTGTCCACTTATTTCTGGCCATATAGTGTGAGGATATATAGTAGGAGTTGTTTCAGCAACTGTCTGTAGACATTCTTTATACATAAGTTTTGAGAAAGTAGATTTTCTGATCTTTTCTCAGTACACTGATTTTTTTGGTTGTTCTTGTTCATAGAAATTCCACATACACTACAGAGGCTGTAACCAGAAGTTAGAAAACACTTAAGTACATGTGAAATTTCCCCCATATGCTGTTATATCAACCTTTAAATACATATTTCAGATGACTGATGACAGAGGACCCATGATCTCACTTCCTTAGCAATATGGGAATCCTAAAAATCTGAAATCCCAATATTGTATTTTATTCAGCTGCGGCTTGTCCACAGGGGAAGGTGGGGCAGAGCCTCATCCTTAAGCTATATGAATTCTCATTCACAAATCCATACATTTTAAAGTCCATTGAAATATTATTGATCTCTTTTTTAGTGAACTAATGATTTTTTTAAATTTGCTATTTGACAGATATCAGGTGATTTTCCATTGTCTTCCATTGTCGCCGTTCTAGATGTTGCACAATCATATGGTAGCATGCACACAGCCATACTTACCTCCATAGAGTTATTATTGCACCAGTTAGTCAAAAATGAGAACTTCAGCAAGGCCCATTGGGGCGGGAATCAGGGAAGGAGCAGCCGATAGCACCGTTAATAACAGCATTGCCAAGTTATCTGCCAAATTGGGCTAGTTTTAAAAATACTCAGCAGCTGCCAAGATCTGGCTTATAACAAATAATCGGAAATTAAATGTAATAAATATCCACAAACAAAGGCAAAATGTAAACAGTGTGTCTATGATGCAAAGAACCATTTCTTTTGTAAAATATATTTCAAAGAGGAATTTTTCAGCGAGGGAAAGGTATTTATGGAATAATTAATGCCAGTATCAGAAATGAGTGCGCTATAGTGACCATGTTTCCAATGCAAAGGCTGAGAAAAAGAAGAACATGAGCCTTTTGCAATGCCAGAATTCTTTGCCTTTGTTGCAGGTCCTTTTTGTCGTTTTTGAGATATAGTTGGGCTGGAAATTTTGCTAAAATCTGGTAACCCTGGTTAATGATATTACATCTTCTGTATGCACCATATACACTGTGACAATGGTGAGGGGAAACCAGTTGTACTGAACACAGTTGAACCAATGGATAAACCTTCCTCAAAATGAGCTACTAGACTGTATGCTGGATGACTATGATGTCTCAGCTGCCTCTTATGGGTTTACTCAAATAAATTCACAAGAAGTGTGATAGCCTTTCAACTTAATTTGTTTGAGGCTATGTCATTATTAATGTTGTCTTTTCCCACCAAAACCTATGGTCACAAGCCGCTTCTGATTCTTTGTCAATATAAAACCTTTTATACAGTATAATTATGGAAATTTGTAAACCTTTTTTTTGTTTTATGTTTGTGCAAATGTTAGCGAAACAATGCATTTAAGGGTTAAAATCACAGTTAACCTGCAAGCATACATGCACCATGACAGGAATCTTTGTGTAAATGTCCTTTTATTGTGTAATTTCCTTTTAATGAGGCTGTGGGTAAGAGTGATCTGCTTAATTCCAGGTGTCACGTCTTCCTCAGGTCTCCTTTTGCTGCAGTGGCTGATTATTCCCTGACCAGGAACAACGTGATCCAGCTTTGTCTAGAACTAACCACAATAGTGCAACAGGTATGCAACACCAGAGCTACAGCCTTCTCAGCTTTCTCAATCTGCTATTTTTACTGACTTGGCAAAGTATTTTAAGACCTCAAAATTTTTAAGGGCACAGGTTTGAGAGTGGGGTGATTATTTCGGGCCAGAGGATTCTGTAGAAGGAGGACAGAGATGTTATTTCTAACTTACAGCTTTGTGCTTTGGACTGAAATAGTGTATCTGCAGTGTGGGGCATGATGACAGCCCAGTTCCTGTGGGAGGAAAGAGAAACTGATGTCCCAGAACTTTGCGTTTTAGAATTAGGCCATAATGGTGTGTGTGCGCGTGTGAGGGAGATGTCTGTCTGCTGTTTTTCAAGCTGACTGACATACATGTTGTGTAAATATGTGTTATATAATAGTCCTAATTACTGCAAGGCTGTGGCCAAGCAACACTCCAAATATGTCACTTGTTAGTCATAAAAATGTTCTAAAGCTGGACAGCGGAGTTCCTCTTAGAAAGCAGTCGCCACCACCCACATGCATGTGAGCGGCCGTACAGAGCCGACAGCTCAGAGTGGTGCAAGGAAGAGAGAAGATGAGGTGAGAAGAGGAGGAAATGAGCAAAGGAGACATAGAGGAATAAGAGCAGGCATAGTGTGGGAGGGCTGACTCACTCAAACCGCACTCATCTGTCTGAGTGGGAGAGGGAACTCAAGCATCGCCAACACCTCAGAGGTGATTTGGCTACAGGACCAACCCCAGCATACATACTGGCCTCCCTCACTTACTTTCACTACTAAATAATTAGAATTTCCTGTTTGCTACAGGAACATAGGCAGTTCTACCTTTGGTTACAGATGCAATAGAGCTTCCCGAGAAAATGTATGGTTTTGCACATCAACACACATATGATATAGACTTCCATTACTAGCTGTATTAACCAATGCAATATTAGAGAACATCAGACCTTGTCCCAAACATGTCTTGACTGATTGACTACATTTGCATTATGCAGAAATTTAGATTTTGTTTTTGGTTGATATCATGTGCATTTTTAATCTTTCGTTCTTTTTTTCAGGACAACACAGTATATGAAACGGAGAATAAAATACTGCATGTGGTAAGAGAAGAAGTGTATGTATGTCTTGTATGTGTGTGTGTGTGTGTGTGTGTGTGCGAGTGTGTGTGCGCATGTGATTTAAGAGCTCTGCAGCTCATCTGTGCCACATTGCAGTGCCGGTCAGGACACCACTGCCCTCCTGCTATAAATACCATGACAGAACCACATGCCTTCTGAGAGAGACAGAAAGAAATCTTTAGCTGCTGCACCAAGAATTTTCTTATTTTAGTAGTGTGTATATAGCCATGAAGCGAAGAAGGTCAAAATGAAAGCGAACAGGGGGAGATGGAATAGGTCTGATGGAACAAGGACAAGTCTGTGGTAGCCTAAAAAGAGATGTCATGATGTAATGCAAACAGTCTGTCTCGTGACGATGCTGCGATCACACAGAAGCTCAGATGGCGTTGAGGGGCGTCACAGTGACCATGCAGTCAAAAGCTCAGCATATTGCAGCACAGCAGGGACGCTTGATCATGGCAGAGGGAGAGAAAGAGCTAAACTGCTTGCTTCATCAGCTGAACCCTGTGTATTACATGTAAATTTTCTGATGTAGCCTATATATTGTTATGTCCATATAATAATAATTAAAATTTCACATACTTAAAAATTCACAGATTATGATTCTGATATTTCATTTGTGTTAGTTCAGTTGAATTTTCTATATATTTATTACTTCTGGTTGAATTACCTTTCTTTGTATTTGTACATTTGTTCAGTATGCAATGGTTGACTTTAATTTTTGGGGGGGGGGGGGGGGGGGGGGTTGGATGAAAACTCAGGAAAATTTATTTATTTATTTAGGGTTTTTAAAAAAATATATGTTTAAGTTTATGTTTTATACTATATAATAAACTAGTAATTTGGGCTTGATTTTTGTCCCCGAATGAACTATAAGCTATTAGACTCTAAGAAGCTTTGTAGAGTATCATGAAGTCTCTTTCATTAATGCCCTTTCCTCATCTTCAATCCCTCTTTCCGTCTCTTTTCTCGTTCTCTTCAGTGTAAGATGCTGTCTGATGTATGTGACCATATTATCACGCTCTCCTCAGACCCAATGGTGTCCCAGGCTGCTCACCTGGAGGTGGTGCAACTGGAGAACATCAAATCGACAGAGGGGCTGGTGGGTGTCAGGACATTCTCTACTCTGTACTCTGTAACCTGCAATACACGTTATGAATTTCGCAGTGGTAAAGGATCTATATAAAATCAGCCTGGGTGTCTCTGATACACACGTACAGCTGTTTTTTTTAAAAAAAAAACTAATGTAGATTATGTTGCTGTGCATTTGTCCTTATTCATGCTTTACAGTACCTGTCAGTCACAGTTAAGGAGGCATGATCTCTGTGCGTGTCAGTAACAGGGAGAAGCATGACATTTATACCTGTCAGTCCAAGTGAATAAGGCATGGCCTCAATTCTTATCAGTCCCAGTGAAGGAGGCATGGCCTATGTGTCTTTCAGTCTTGCTGAAGGAAGGATGACCGATGTGTCTTTCAATCTTAAGGAAGGAATTGTAGCCTATCTGCATGTTATTCCCAGTGAAAGAGGTGTGGCCTTAGTGTCTATCATGCCCTCTGTATCTGTTACTTCCAGTAAAAGAGGCATGAGCTCTGTCAGTCCCAAGGAAGGAGGCATGCCCTTTGTGGCAACCCAATTGTTGCGTTCTCAGAATATTGCAGGATCTAGCACAATCCTGAACTGAATGAAGCTTTTCCTGATATACTGTACATTATAACAAGAAAGAATTTTTATATAATTTCACTATATTGTATTGCATCAAAATAGCTCTAAATTGTATTGTATTGAAATGTTGATACAGAGATGCACACTCCTGTTCAGAGGACCTGGAAGTATGTTGCATGTACTGTAGTAGCTTAGGGTAGATTAGAGCAGTAATGCTCTCACCCACACATGCACATATATACCAACATATACACAAACGCAGAGACACACTCTGCAGCAGTTTCTTCCATGCTGAATGGAGGCAGAGCGAAGGCAGATAAAAATAAACCTTCTCTCACACACACCATGTTTCTTTCTTCTCCCTCTCCCCATGCTGAAGCTTCTGTGTCAAAGTCTATTAAAGTGTGCATGTGTAGATGTGTCTATACTCTGTGTATGACATGTATTTTCAAGCATCAGCTCTGAAGCGTTTGTGCCCTTCCCCTAGGGCATGTACATCAAGTCGACGTATGATGGCCTGCATGTCATCACAGGGACCACAGAGGGGGTGAGAGGCCATTTTTAATACTTCAGTAATTACAAACCTGCCATACAGGTTATGCCTTTCATTAATCCTATATTAATTAAATTGCGCTCATGTTGTGACTAATCTGTGCTGTGCTTTAGAAAGTGCTTTACAAAGAACAGTTTGTCATTTGTGAGCTATTTTCTGACCACACGGTGAAATCTTAGGTGCAGTGAAAACAATGACACACCTTCCCCTTTCCCATACAACCGCACCCTCTGTTCAAACTACACTCACCGTCCACTTTATTAGGAACACCTCTAGATCTGCTTATTTATGCAGTTATCCAATCAGCCAATCATGTTGCAGCAGCACAATGCAAAATAATCATGCAGATACAAGTCAAGAGCTTCAGTTAATGTTCACATCAAACATCAGAATGAGGGGAATGTCGTGATCTCTGTGACGTGATGGACGCATGGATATTGGAACCAGATGGGCTGGTTTGAGAATTTCAGAATCTGCTGATGTCCTGGGATTTTCATACACAACAGTCTCTACAAAATGTTTACACAAAATGGTGCGAAAATTAAAAAACATTGCAATAAATTATTTGGCCTGTGAATGGGTGTGTTACAGATATACAAAGAATTGTGTGAATGACATCACATGTAAAGTAGGGGAAGGAAACAACTATTTTGTTATGCTGAGATCATGAGAACATTAAGTCGAGATGACAAGAAAACTATTTTGTTAAGTCGAGATCATGAGAAAACAACTTTTGTTATGTCAACATCATGAGAAAACTGCATATTCATAAATGCAGACACAAGATACTTTATTTTGCACATTTGTTTATGAAACATGCAACTCTATGGACACACAAACATTTAGTAATCAATCGCATTAATGGATAATATCACCACACAGCCACAATTACAGTTTTGTTTAGGTAGATGTAATTCTTCTTTGTTATAAATAGAAAATCTTTAATTAAAGTGTACTTTGGCATGGGGCTGCATTTAGAGATCTTTTGCCTCCCCTGGCATATTAGTGAGCTTCAAATAAATTGTAGGCAGAACAAATTAAGTGAAAGCTGGGTGCAATTTTGGTAATTGAAGAACTCACATCAAGACAATGAAAACACTACACTGTGCACACCCATTATGATTTCATCTAGATTATTTATAATTATATTATTATAAGTAAATTGGGCATGTAATATACTCATTTTGTGGCCTCACTGGGGCTCTGTTGCCAGCTATATGGAATTGTGGACACACAAGATTTTTTTTATGAAATTATTGAGTATGCAGAGCAATGAATAACATCCCTTTACATAATATCACTTTATATCCCTTCACTATTTCTCTTTCTTTCCCTCCTACTTATTCTCTTTTTTCCAGTTTCATTTTTATTGAACATTTCTGCTGAACATTTCTGCTGAACTAAACATTTCTGCTGAACATTTCTGCTGGACATTTCTGCTGAACTAAACATTTCTACTGAACATTTCTGCTGGACATTTCTGCTGAACATTTCTGCTGAACATTTCTGTTGAACATTTCTGCTGAACTAAACATTTCTACTGAACATTTCTGCTGGACATTTCTGCTGAACATTTCTGCTGGACATTTCTGCTGAACTAAACATTTCTACTGAACATTTCTGCTGGACATTTCTGCTGAACATTTCTGCTGAACATTTCTGTTGAACATTTCTGCTGAACTAAACATTTCTACTGAACATTTCTGCTGGACATTTCTGCTGAACTAAACATTTCTACTGAACATTTCTGCTGGACATTTCTGCTAAACTAAACATTTCTACTGAACATTTCTGCTGGACATTTCTGCTGAACATTTCTGCTGAACTAAACATTTCTGCTGAACTAAACATTTCTGCTGAACATTTCTGCTGAACACGTCTACCAAACATATCTGCTGAACATCACCTTTTTTCTTCTCTCCTCCCCTCCCTTTCCCAAATATTCCATTGAGAAGAAAAAAAAACAAATTGAGCAACACACATCAGTAAACATTCACAGGTTTTTTTTTCTTTTTATACTAACAAAGGAAAACAAAACTTATTCTGCTACTTATTCTGTCTCTCTATCTGTCTCAGTCTCCGGCAGACCGCTGTAAGAAAATCCATGCTGGCGATGAAGTCATTCAAGTCAATCATCAGACAGTGGTGCGTGTTCTGTCCATTATTTGCATTTTAAGTTCAGCATCCACTGTGTTCACTCTGTGGGTTTCCAGGGCAATACACAACACACTTACAAACATATAGAAAATATGTTCACTGATATACCTCAATGACTTTGCAACTTGAATGTCAAGGGCATTCAGGTTTAAAACATTGCACATTTTTGTGGTTGTATAGGTGGGCTGGCAGTTAAAGAACTTGGTGAACTCTTTACGTAGCGACCCCGCTGGAGTGTCCTTAACACTGAAGAAACGTCCTCAGAGCACTCTCACTTCCACTCCAGCCTTACTGAAGAACATGAGATGGAAGCCCCTGGCCCTGCAGGTACTTTTGGGTTCTATGTCTGTGGATGGAAGTGTTGTTTAAGTGGCATGTACAAATTGATGATCCACAGTGGTCCCTGAGGGTTCTAACCAATTGGAGCGCATGGCAAATTTTCCTCCTCCTCCTGCCTGTACTTTCTTTACTCTGCTCTCTCTTTTTTGTTACTTCTGCATGTCTTGTCTGTATTATGGTTAAAATAAAAATTCATTTGTGGCCTTTGTCATTCGAGCAAGGAATAAAATCACCCAGTCAGTCATGTACAAAAAAAAACATTTATGCGGTGGACATACATCAAATAATTCAAGTAATTTATGAACTCTTCTCACTACTTGTGTGTGCAATATTGATCACAATTTTCTTTTCTTTTCAATGGTAATCGCACAAAATTGACTATACACAGCTGTTGGAAATCAGATAAAATGTCACTGTCATTAGAGTGAATGTCAGAATGATAACATAATGAACTGTAATTTTCTGTAATGAACAGTTGAGATGAGAAGCCATGAGAATAAATAACAAATAACAGAGAAAGTCAGAGACACTGCGGCTTGTTGAAGAGAATAAAATGTATTGTATATGTACTGTAAATATATATATTAGTCGCATGCATATAATGTACTGTACTGTACAAAATCTAAGAGGGGACTAAGCAGGAGGAAAGATTTAAAGAAAGGGATGAGTAATAAATAAAGCACATTTTACACTGAAACATGGAAGCATTAAGTAAATTAAAGTGCACCTATTATGGTTTTTCAAATATTACCTTTCATGTAGTGTGTTATAGCTGTTTATGAATGTAAAAAAGTCTGCAAAGTTTCAAAAATCAAAGCGCACGATAAATGGAGTTATTTATTCCCAAAAAAAGGAGCACATTCTGAACAGCTGAAACGAGTCATTAGTAATTCCAGACCTACTTACTGTACTAACCTACGTAGGTTTATAACAAAAAGCCCCTCCTCTGCTCTTTATTGGCTGCTCACTGACAGCAGTAGACCAATCACGACAGACTGGGACACCTGACCAATCAGAGCAGAGTATGCTCTCTGAAAGGAGGAGTTTAGAATGAATCTTTTAGACGTTTCATTTAACGAGTCATTTTTGACACTGGGGGGAAAAAGCTGATGCTGCAATTTAAATTATGAGCACATTAAAGTGTTTTTTGATCTTGGATGCATGTAAATCTATTATTTGAGACCTCTAAAACAAAATTAGGCATGTTTCAAAACCATGATACGTGCACTTTAAAAGTTAACATCCTTCTTTCAGCCCATCTTCCCCTCGAGCCCCAGCAGCAGTACGGCCACACCCACCAGCACCCTCAGCACACCATCCAAACGAGACAGCTGTGCTCTACAGGACCTCTACTTCCCCCCACCACCGGACGAGCCATACACACCCAGGTACTCACACACACACACATTCACAGGCTGTATTAACCATAATAATAGGTGAAGATAGTAATGGTGGTCGGGGATCCATCCATATGAAAACCCTGTTCAACACCATCTTCCATCCATCCATCCATTTTCCATAACGCTTATCCTACACAGGGTTGTGGGGAGTCTGGAGCCTATCCCAGGGAACTCAGGGCACAAGGCAGGGGACACCCTAGACGGGGTGCCAACCCATCGCAGGGCACCATCTCACACCCATTCACACACTACGGAAAATCTGGAAATGCCAATTAGTCTACAGCGCATGCCTTTGGACTGGGGGAGGAAAGCGGAGTACCCAGAGGAAACCCCCGCAACACGGGGAGAACATGCAAACTCCGCACACACAGGACAGAGGCAGGATTCAAACCCCCAACCCTGGAGGTGCGAGGCAAACATGCTAACCACCTACTAAAGTCAAACTGTCTCATGATATTTTGTCTGTATTAGCAGGACATTTTCTACATTAATATTACCTGTATACTGTTTCATTTTTGCCCATCTTAAACTCTAGTTCCTTATTTTGCCACTACATTTTAAGTGTCATATCTAGAATTTACCATTAGTTTACATCAATACAATTCCTATGCACCAAGTGCTTGCAAGATCTTTATTGTATATCCACACCTCTAGACAAACCATAAACACAGTGCAGCATATGTGTGCATATTCACTCATTATACACTCATTATACATATGTCTGAAATCTACCCCCCAGGAAAGAGTAACACTAAACACTTTATTTTTTCTTGCAGAGAGGGCACAGCCAGTGACACTTCCCAACATGATGTGACTAAGCGCTCTGAGTCGCCGAACTCTTTTCTAGACCAGGAGTGCCGGCGGCAGTTTCCCATGATGGATGAGGATGCGGTTCTCTACTGCTATGAGTATGATCCAAACCGGGGACCTCCTCCTGTGCGCAGGGACGGCACTATGACATATGGTACATGCTTTGATCTTCTATTGCCTCAATCCAGATTGATATGGTTTGACATTGACACCAAGGTTTCCTTAACCAAAGCTCTGAGGGTGCTTTTACACGTGCAGCATTTAGTTCATTTGATTTGAACACTGGTGCGTTTTCCAACTCGGCGTGCTTGATTTTGGCGGGTGAGGATACTGCAATCACATCAGTGCATGGACTGAAATAGATAGTCTGAGAAAGTCTGAGTGAGGTATTCTCTGTAAAGCTCCAAGTAAACTCTAGCATTTCGATTTCAGAGAAAAAGTGATTTGATCATGAATCAACTACACTGCAGGACGTGAACCAAACACTGCGTGTATTTTAAGTTGTAATATTTTTTTGTAGATGCGAGCTGCTAAACTGAGCCAAAGGACAGTGTTATAGCGTTGCAGAAATGTGATGCATTCTGAATATATGGACTGACACGAAAAGAGAAAATAAACGCTGGATGCAATGCAAAAAATGTTTTCAGCAAGTTATTTATAAAGTTATTTAATCATCCCTCTTCTCCGTGCTTGGGCGATTTTGTGATTTCCACATGCACTTGGAAAAAGTTTTCATATTTTTCTATCACCATGTTTCTGACCAGTGAATTAAAGAGTTTGTTTTCAAATCAACACACCCCTCAGACACACCCCTACCGTTTTATTTGCTTTTTTATTTGTTTCATTTCGGGCAGTTTTGTAACCAAACCATATGACAAATAAAATGAAAGTATAAATTTTGCTCCGATTCAGACCTAGCAAAAGAGTAGAAAGAGCAAAAGAGTAATAGGTGTGAACGTGCCCTGAGACCAGGCTAGGGCAGTTCTTACTCAGTCCATCAAATTCCAAGTGATTAATTGGGTTTATTTGCTTGGACTGTAGTCACATGTGCTCAGCACACTGCGCATCACTAAAATGGTAAATGGGGTAACAAAAACAAACACACAAACAAATAAATAACTATCTTAATTGGTAGCGAGTGTTCAAAGTGATGCCTATGCTAGCATTTAACAGTGGGCTTTGTGTTCCAATGCTTTTGGGAAACTCAGCCCAGTTTTTCATGCTGTTTTTTTTGCCCATGCTGTTGTTCTGTTGCAAAATTCTGACTTCAAGGACACAGCATACTGAATGACCAAAAAGGGAAAAATAAGCACTTTATAGTTGCATGTCTGGAATTTGGATTGAATTGAATGTGAAACCACATTTGGCTTTGAGTTAGATTGGAAAACTGGATTATATCTGGGTTGTTGTTTTTTTTGTCATGACCCTGAATGAATCTTTTTGGGCCACAGTTCTCCAGAAAATATCCAGTCTTGATCCTTTGTCAGGCAAATGGTTGCTGTTCTGTGCTGTGTGAGGTGCAGTGTGGTGTTTAGCATGGTGTGATTCTGACACACTTCGTCGGTATGTGTGAGCCAGGCAGGCTGAGGCCCATCTCTATGCCGGTGGAGTATAACTGGGTGGGCGACTATGAAGACCCAGCCAAGATGAAGAAAGAGCTCAGGAGAGGTGGGTGAGGGAGGAGGGAGAGACAGAAGCAGTAAGAGGGCAGCGTTTTTTTTTTTTTATCCTAACAAAATAAGGATTCGGATTTCCATCCAGTTTCCTCTGACCCTCTTACTTCTTCTCATCATGCTTTGTAATTTGTGGTTTTTGCTCTGTGTCGATCCTCCCTCCCTGCCCTCTCCCGTTTTCCTCAATGTGCCTCACTGTTTCTCTGCATGTGTGTAATTCTCTTTGTCTGAAGAATTCTGAATTTTGTGCTACCCCCATTGCCATGGAAACTCCTGGCAAGATGCTGGTATTTGATTGGCAGAGAAAGGTTCAATGAGTAAGTGCAGAGAGAATTCAGTCTATTTAGTCACAGTTGCAGAATGTATGCATCTTTATTCATAAGCCAGGAGTATGTCATCATTTTTGGTCACCAGTACACAATGATTACTTGAACCAATCATCAGCGACTGATGAGGCATGCAGATTAATTGGAGTGACCATGGCAGTGGTGTTTCTGCAGACTGCACTAATTCATGATAATTAATTGTCACCTCACTGTACACACAGAGAACTCCATGCTTCGTTATGTTGGAGAGGATAAGGCGGGTGCTGAGGAGTATGCGATCGGACGCAGCAGCAGCAGGCGGAGCAGGAGGAAGAATGAGAAAGGGAGTAGCCCCGCCCATTACGCCTTGGTTCCAGCCATTCAGATGGAAATGTTGAGACAGGACTCAGTAACCACACCCACCTCAGACACCTCCTCCATCTACCACGTGAGTGGCACATGGAGCTGCAACTGCAGAAAATGAAACGTACACAGTTTCCGCCTCATATCAAATGTGGTCGATCATGTTTGGAGTTCATCATTCGATTCTTTAATTTTATACTCCAAAAATTAGACTAATCTGTCTAACAAGTAATGAAATCTGTCTCACCTACTGTTTTCCATAAATGTGAATCTGCCTCAAACCAGATTGTGTTCTTCTGTGATGTAACACAGGCTTGGCAATGTAGATGTGGACACAGTAAAACTTTCTGTAATCCAGTCCCTCGAGGATTTCACAAGTTTGCAGTCACAGAAATAGACACAAAATCAATCAAACTCCGCAACATTATTCAAAATTACCGCAGATTTTACCCCAGATTTGGGGTGTCTGGGGTATCAAGACATGCCATGTGACATCATCACAACGTACATGAGTACAGCAAAAAGGTCTCATTTACCAACAAACATCACTGTGAAAGACCGTGCAAAGCAATTTCTTGCAACTACAATTTTGTAAAGTAGTTTTCCACAAAAAAAATCACAAAAAAATGTACAAATTGCATCGGAAATTTTGGAAAAAAAAAAAAAAAACACAGCAAAATTGAGCATTTTTGGCTGCAACAATCACAAAAACATCCACAAAAATCCTATAAGGACTAGTAATCTAGAAAAATGAATAAAACTTAGAATATAGCTGTAATGTTATGGACCGGCCATCTCGGGCAACCATAATCTTTATTATTATTATTATTATTATTATTATTATTATGATTATTAGCGCAATTTAGTATCATTCTGCCTTCTTGGCCCTGCCTCCCAAAGCTTAAAAGTATAAATATACCAAAACAGATACACATACACATAATAAATACACACTATTTGTGCTATTTTTTATAACTGTTAATTTAAGTATATCAATACATAGCATCACAAATGTTTAAAGTGATTCTTTGAAAATTTGTGCATATATTTATGAAAAGATTTTGGATGAATTTGTCACAATTTGATTTTTCACAAATTCTTGCTTTAAGCATACACTCATTTGGGTAACAGCTGCATTATTTTTATGCAGACGTTTGATCAGTCTTCAGTGCTGTCAAAGTCAAAGAAGAAGTTGAGAGGTGAGAAACAAGATGTTCCCCTCTTTTCGCAGTTTAAAAAGTATGAGCTTATGGTAATTGCTCATCCCATTATTTTACCTCTTTAATCTGTTTCTTTTTTCTCTTCTGTCTTTTTGTAGCTGGCTCACTATCTTCCATCAGCAAGCGCAGGATTTCCTGTAAAGATCTGGGACAGGGAGATTGTGCAGGCTGGCTCTGGAAGAAGAAGGATGCCAAGAGCTACTTTTCTCAAAAGTGGAAGAAGTACTGGGTGGTGCTGAAAGACACCTGCCTGTACTGGTACATCAACGAGGAGGTAAGGTTTTGAGTAGAAAATAAATGTCTTTGATGTTACTTGAGTGGTACAGATGGACAAGCCTACATATAAAGTAATATGTGGATATCCACAAAAATCCTCAAATGAGCTCATTTTAACAGAATTAGTAAAAATACACACGTACATATTTATCATTAATAATAATAATAATAATAATAATAATAATAATAACCTCCTGTGAATATGTACTGAAGTATTCACTGTGTTTGTGTTTTTGCAGGACGAGAAGGCCGAAGGCTTTGTCAGTCTCCCTGAGTTCAAAATTGACCAAGCAAATGAATGCCGCAAGAAATTGTATGTATTTTTTTCCACTTTATCTTTGGACTCATAAATATAATTATGCTAATGGTGGCATCTCCAGGAGTGCTGATTTTTGTTCCTCTTTTGTACTAAAGCGCTTTTAAGGCATGTCATCCTAAGATCAAGAGTTTCTACTTTGCAGCAGATAATGTGGATGATATGAACAGGTAAGAGATCATTGGAACCATCATGCTTTTCTTAAACAGGCTAAAGTGATTTTATTTTTCTTTTCTTTTGCTTTTCTTTTTTGAATCAATAGAAATAGAAATGACTTGATTTGATTGGAACTAATCTTATTCTATAAGGCCAAAAATCACTGTATCATTCACATTAAGCATTTTCCGCACACCACATATTTATATTTTACAGATAACACTATTGATTTTTATGTTTTTTCTTAGTGTCTTCTATCTACAAACTATTTTACCCTTATTCCTTATGCCTGCTTTATTTAATTGCTACCCTGTATTATGTTGTTTTTGAGGAAATAATGGTTGTGTGTGTGTGTGTGTGTGTGTGTGTGTGTGTGTGTGTGTGTGCATGTGTGCCTATGTATGTATGTGTGTGTAGTATCAATTCACTCAATATAATTGCACATCAGTGGTTCCATGATGTGACATTTTGGTAGCATTTAGCAGCTTTGCAGGTGACTGCTGTTTTTTTTCTGTCGATAAACAGATGGCTGAGTCGATTAAACATGGCAGCAGCAGCTCATTCGGAGCAGGAGAGGATTCGGCAGGATCATGGTGAGAGGTTGCCGTTACACTTCATTGATCATGTCAGTTACTCTGATCTATATGGTATTGACTAAACAGTATATAAATAGATGTAAACTTCTTATGATGTCTTATCTATTAAGGAGTATACTGAGTGTTTGGAACATTCTCAATTTTCTATTAGAAAAGATATGTCACTTATGCACCAGGTTACAATGAACTGAAAACTAACTGATAACTAACTCCGAAATATCATTATAAAATAAGCTATGAAATATGATTAGTTAGTTATTTTCTATTAGATTCAGAATGGTTTTCTATTAGTTTCGGTATTAGTTACAGAATAATATGTATTCATTGCTGAATAATATGCTTAAAAATGAATAACTGAATAATATCTGAGATTTGTTTGTTCAGGCTACCTATAGTGGTATAAATGTCTAAAAATAGTCATCTACAGTCTGACTATTATAAGCAAAATAGCTTTTGAATAAATAAAATAGGGACAATATCAAACAGAAGCTGCATGTCATCTTTCAAATTTATAAATTGTCTATCCACATATGAAATTTGAGCTTCCTCTGTCTTTTTGTTGTGGAGCGCTCAATAACTGAATAGACATGTCTTGTATATAGCCTGCTGGAGCTCCTGAAGTAACATGACCAAGTATTTGGGACATCACAAAACAGATACTTTTACCATCGAAAAATGCCGTTCCAACAAAGCAATAATAAAATATAACAATAAAGCATCAATAAAATATAGATGGTAGAAACAATGGTTATATTGTAGTTCATTTCATGTATTTAGTAACATTAAACATTTGTAAGCCATGATCTATTTTGGTACATGCCTGTCCTTTTATTTAAGTAAGTAGTCACTGGTGTGCAGTACTTAAATTCTGGGACAGAAAGACTTGAATTAAATTAGTAAAAAAAAAAACAAAACAAAACAGGAAATTACCTTATTTTGCCCTTTGAACAAAAGTGTTAAGGATTTAACTTCACTACCCACCAGGTGAATTAACTTCACTACCCATCAGGATGTTCAGTACCCACCTGCAGTGTTGTAGAAATGGACTGTGCTACTGCCTGCTAACTGGCATGGTGGCTTGTCATGGGTAAATACTTATATATTTTTTGTTTTCTCTTCTGTCTCTTGTCCTCTCCCAGACTACTGGAGTGAGAGCGACCATGAGGACGTTGAGAACTTGTCTTCTAAACAGAACAGCCCTCCACCACCCTACGACACCTACCCTGCCTTAGTACGTCACACAGCCTGCCTCTGCCCGTACCAGTGTCCCAACCTAATTCTTTTTCTAATGTTGAAAAGCAAAAGCACCATTAATGTTTTGTGTTCTCTATGTTGAAGGACTTGTCAGACAGTGATGAAGGTTTCAGACATTAAGATAGGAGGGAAATGTGTGAACAGATGGGAAGGGAAGATAAAATGCAGAAGGGAGCAGAGGAGAAATGAAAGATGAAAAATGAAATGTGAAAGAGAAAGAAGAAGGCAATTGAAGTACTTATTAATTATTGAAGCTCTGGAGACCAGCTTAGTGGCTGTAGATCCTGAGACAAAAAGAGCTTTTTAAATGAGATCGTGTGGTATAAGATCCTGCTAATCTTATTGAGAGAAACACAAACCAGACAACTTGTAATACCATGCAGGAGAACTGTGTGTGTGTGTGTGTGTGTGTGTGTGTGTTTGTGTGTTTGTGTGTGTGTGTGTGCGTGTGTGTGTGTGTGTGTGTGAGTGTGTTCCCATTTCAAATTCAAAGACTAATAGCTAGTGACAGTTCTGAGGCTCCACAGAGGCAAGCTACATTTCTTTTAATGGCTGCTGGTGTCCTTTATTTCCTTTTCATCATTCCATTTCAACCACTTTCAATAGGATTCAAATATAATACTACAAGAAAAAAGGTTTCAAATTTTCCCAGGTCTCAAATAGTCAAAACATTTTTAAATGGAAAAATGGTTCAGTTACTACACAATAGCTAACTGTATGTTCAAGCTATCTAGCATTAAAGTGAGGAGCTGTCATAACTATAAATATCAATAGCTAGCTTTCTAATATCATTATAAAACAAGGTATTAGCTAGTGGGGCGCACGGTGGCTTAGTGGTTAGCACGTTCGCTTCACATTTAGTTTGCATGTTCTCCCCGTGCTGCGGGGGTTTCCTCCCCCAGTCCAAAGACATGCATGGTAGGCTGATTGGTGTGTCTAAAGTGTCCGTAGTGTATGAATGGGTGTGTGAATGTGTGTGTGATTGTGTGCCCTGCGATGGACTGGCACCCTGTCCAGGGTGTACCCTGCCTTGTGCCCGATGCTCCCTGAGATAGGCTCCAGGTTTCCCCTGCGACCCTGAAAAGGATTAAGCGGTTGAAGGTGGATGGATGGTATTAGCTAGTGTATCTGGTTAGTGTTACTCTGAAGTGGTTAAGCATAAATAGCTAAATATCTAGCTAGCTTGGTGGTCAACAACTATTACCATATAAAATTAAAATAGGCAGCAATTACTCTGAAAGGTTATTACTAGGCTAATTAAACATCACCTACATGGTCTAGATAGCAAGCACAATACGGTTTAGCCGTGCAACCAATGCAATGTATGTATTGAGCTAGCCATCTTGCTAACTTATGTAAGGTTAGTAATTAAAAATAGGTTGTTATGGTACATTTTTGACATGGCTGTCTAAAATGCTAAAACAATGACAATTGAAAACTCCAATGCTAAAATCAGACTCAGTGGTAAATGTGAGACCAAATACTTGCAGCTATCTAACCAGCAGGTTATAATGCTAACATTACCTCAGTATTCTTATTTAAAGCATGTCCAGTCAAAGTGTTCAGCATACCCTACATTGAGAATTCCTTTTTCACTTGTCATCCTGTAGCAGGTGAGCCCCTATCCTGAGCCCAAACACATTCGGCCTCCATCCACAGAGACCGTGCAGCCCCGGTCTCCCCATGAGGACTTCCAGCCCGAGCCCCATTGTGCCAGTATGAGTGGCTCCAGCTCTCCAGCACGCAAGTCGTCCAGCCAAAGGCGCTCATGGCAAGACCTGATTGAGACGCCACTCACTAGTTCAGGTCTACACTTCTTGCAATCTCTGCCTCTGGAGGATGCTGTGTTCCTGGAGCCCAATGGAGCTATGCCTGTGGAACTTCGACGCCAGGCTACCCTGCCACCTCAGCGATGCCAACTGCCCGAGCGCCACACCCCACTGACACCCGGCCAACTACCTTCCACAGCCCGGATAGGAAGGGAAGTAAAACACCGCAGCTTTACGTTGCCACGTGACAGTGGCCTGCATGCCATCCTGGCAGCCACAGCAGGGGCTCCTGAACACAGAGATGTCCAGCAGCACCAGCTGGGCCAGGCGTACATCAGAGATGCAGGTAATAATCTGAAATTCAAAGGAGGGAAGAATCGCAGTGAGCACATTACTGGGGCAGTCTGGCCTGACTTAAACTGAAACTCTCTGAAAGGATATTTTTGTTGGTCTATTACTGGTCGTCCTGGTTTGTCTTCATTTGGCCTGTAACTGTGCACATCTGTTGTCTCTGTGCTGTTTATCATTTATACACTTTATCATTTATGCTGTTCGCATAGATCCACTGATATATGCTCGGGTTTTTGTGGTAAAAATCATTTTTTTTCCTCTCTGTCTGCAAAAAATGTTGTTGTTGGCACCTTTCCAATTGAATTATAACTAAAATCCTGTCATGATTCTTTGACAGTCCATATTTTAAAGACATGAGATATTCAAATGCATTATATTCCAGCTGTGCAACGTATTTCCAAGTGATATTTGACAGCATATTTGGGTGGAGGGACTTTGCTTTGGGTTTTATCCATCAGTAATTGATTGTCTTTTACATTTACATTGCATTTATGGCATTTGGCAGACACCCTTATCCAGAGTGACTTACATTTATCTCATTTATACAACTGAGCAGTTGAGGGTTAAAGGCCTTGTTCAAGCAAATGCTTGGCGGTGCTGGTATTTAAACTCACCTTCCGATCATCAGTCCATGGTCTTAACCACTGAGCTACCACTGAAGAGGCGTGTATCAGGCACTGCTGGGATTCAAACCCAGGATTTCCTGTTTACTAGACAAGATCATAAACCAACTAAACCAACTTTTGAAATACATGCTCTAAAACGCTTGCCTGCTGTCACAGATTGCCCCTTTGCTCTGCGGTTCCCATGGTGACAGGACCAATGTGCTTACATTTTTGTTTCTGTTCTAGTCCTGTCACCACCCCTGTCTTGTGATTGGTTATATACTCAATTGTGTCCACCTGTTTAGTGTTAGTTCTTGATTAGTTTGTCTATATATACAGTATTGAGTTTTTGACATTGATTAGGTTTTTTGGAATCGGGCAAATAAAGCACCCACACTTGCGTCCTGCCTACAATAACCGCCCCTTACACCTGCATAAGATAAAATAAATAAATAAGAACAAGCTTACTCGTTATTTGCAACGGCGTTCAGTACTCAGCAACCACGCACCACCCAACTCTCTGCCAGGCATCTTATTTAGAATGTGTTAGCATGATAATGACACATATCTGGCTCTGATGATGGATGAATCTAATCATATAATTGAGGAAAAGAGATAATTTTGCAACAATGTGACCTTTACACAGCTTATAAGCACAGCAAACCTAAGATAAAATCATACATGAGCTTTTTATTTAGTGTTTTCACTCAATCCACAAAATGTCTTAAAGTATTAGTATCATTATAGAATCATTTATTTCACATCAGCTCCATGTTCTATGTGCTTGGGTAATTTTTGTGATTTCTATGCGCACTTGCCAAAGATTTTTTTCAGCCCTACATGCTTATCGGTTTGTTGAATTATGTGAAGTGTGAAGCAATGAACCAAGCATATAATTTTCACTCTGATTCACACGCAACAAGTGTTAAAGTGCTCTTAGGCTCGTGCCTGTGGCATGGTAGGTTTTTAATAATGTAAGACAACACAAATAACTTGGCAGCTTTCCAGTTTGCTCATTTTTTTTTGCTTTGCTCTGCTCACAGGCAAATAAACACAATCTTAACTTACAGTCCAGGGGAGAGTCAGCAAGAAGTAGAGATCACGTTAATATACCGGGGGGGTGGGGGCATGATAGGGCTTAGGTGTACCATGTTACTCATTTACACCTGTAGCTCTTCCCCCACACACCACCTTTCTACTGCAGACTCCTGCGAATCCGTGCCTCCACCTGCTACACTTGTATGAGAAGATAGTTTTAATCTTAAGCATTCCTCAAAACAGAAGTACATGATCTAATATTGAATATCGGTATTGCGTCAGTATTGGCCTGCTCGATTAGTATCGGGTCGGATTTGACATATTCTGTTTCAGTTTGCTGATGTGTTTTTATTTGTGCTCTGAACGCATGGGGGATAAGTTCCTAGTGAATTAGAAGAGCCTGTACATTCCTCTAAAATTTTATGAGTCTTATGAGACATCTCATGATTTAGTGTTATATATTCTTGCAGTCTTACATCTCTGTGCATCTCTAAGACAACCCTATATAACCATATCGTGTGCATGCTTGTCACACCAAACCTCCACCAACACACACACACAACTATTATTTCCACAAAAACAACATAATACAGGATAGCAATTAAATAAGGCAGGCATAAGGAATAAGGGTAAAACAGTTTAACAGTTTTAGATAGACGACACTTATAAAAATTAAATAAAAATCACTAGTGTTACCTCTAAAATATAAATATGCAGTGTGCCAAAAGTGCTTAATGTGAGTGATAAAGTGATTTTGGCCTTTTCCAATTATATTAGTTCCAATCAAATAAAGTAATTTCTATTTATATTGAAAAAAAAGAAAAGAGAAATAAGCTACTTAGTGTAGCTTTAATGCTTGTATCAGAGAAGACATTATCAGAGAAGACACTGTGCCCCAGAGCACATGAGGAAATACTTTCAGCCTCTGTTAATGTCTCCTCATGCCCCCTCCAGGGCCTGTATGTCTCTCTCTATCTCCATCTCTCTGCCTTTCTCAAACCACTCTAAACAGCAAATTCAGAAGTTTCTTCTAGTGGCACATTTCATCACCCCAAATCTCTAACAGCTTGCCATGGTGGATCATATTTTACTGTGTGAATGAAACAATGATTTATTTAAGCATTTACATCTTACACTGTGGTGTATGATGTAAGAATTGCCACTCAGAGATGTGATACTGCCCCTTAGTGGTAGCTACAGGTAGTGTGATATTTCTTAGAATTGTGCCAACTACTGGACCAGAAACCCTATCCAGAGTGTTTAAATAAATAATGACATAAAAATATTCAAATAGTGCTCTTCAGGATTACTCACATTACTCATGTACTGTAATGTAGGCCTTTCTATTAGGTCATATGCAAGTCTTGGCATTGCATGGATCAAAAGGAGGTGCTTTTCAGTCATTATTGCGATTTCCATCAGATATATATGTATCAAATGGTACACATTTCTCTGTGACACACAACAGAGACTTGAGATTGATGTACTGTCTGAGTTTAATTTAATTTTAATCATTATATCAAGCACTAGAAATATGACAATATTTAACAATATGATTAATAAAGTATAAGATAATGGCTCATTAACTAAGCAACAAGAACTAATTAATTACCAGCTTAGTTTCTTTGTCAGAGAGTGGAATAAAATGATTAATTTCAAATGATTCATGATAAAATGATTAGATTCAAATATTATCATTCTAATCTTAGGTACTTAGATACAGTTAACTAAGGATCCTAATGGAGCTAGCTATGCTATTTGGTGCTTGTTAAATTGCTAACACTTCATAAGTTTTACCCTTTATATTAACACATGAGCTGCCACTGTTGGGCCCTTGAGCAAGACCCTTAACCCTCTCTGCTCCAGGGGTGCTGTATCATGGCTGACGCTGCGCTCTGACCCCAACTTCCTAACATACTGGGGTATGCGAAGAAAAGAATTTCACTGTGCTGTAATGTATATGTGACCAATAAAGACTCATTATCATTATTATTATAATTATGAATATTAGTTCATTATGAGACCCTCTAATGGTTGCATTTTCTGCTTTATTGTTGCTTGGTGGCTTAGAGAGTCTTTGGTTAAGCTGTATGAAAAAAAATAAAAATCTCACAGAGTCCAGGGGTTTAAGATGTCAAAAATCAGACCTTTACTGATGAATCACAAAAGCCGAGATGTATGAAGATCATCTGATGAATACAATCAATGTACATGCTTACATACAATACTAAAACAATGATCTCATTAGGCAGGGTTTTCTCATTTGTTTTCTTTTGATCACATTTCTGACATCTCGCTACAATTATGTTTCTTTCTTCATATCTTATCTATAATTGTGGCGCAAGTTGGGCCAGCTAATTAAAAAAAAAAAACATTTTTATTTTACTGACTTGCATCATGGAATTCAACAACACATCTTAAGAGATCACTAGCAACAAATTGGCAAAAAGATACAGACTTAAGAATACAACGTACAGACTCAGTGTCTCTATGTGGGTAGAGAGTGTGAGTTCTCACTGAAAAATGACAGAGCAAGCCTAGAAGAAAATGGGTGCTCAGTGCGCTCACCAAAATAATCTCACCAGCTTGATTTTAGTTTTTCTGCTTAATATACTGATTTCTGTCTTATATCTCATACATTGATCTTACTTTTGATTGTTTAACCTATACCAACTGATTTCTTTATATTTATACCATTTACTTTAAAATTATACCATATTGTTTTTACAATAATGCTGTAGTGCTTCTAGCTTAGCTGGGGTTTGGTATAAGTTAGCAGTAATGTTAGCGAGTAATGCTTGTATTCACAGTTGCTTACACAATATTTAGGCAAATTTTACTTTAACCTATTATGAAAAATTCATTATTTTCATGTATGCATTGATTCTATGGATGTTTTTGTGTTGTGTCAGGGCAGATTTAGCTTCATGAGGTAAAATGATGCTAAAGGGCCCGTTTGCAAGAGCTCATCTAGGGTTCCACAGATGCCCTGGCTGGATTTTATATAATTGATATTAGTGTGTATTACTATTTTAACATAGCATCACAACTAGCACTTCTGATGGCTAACTCCAACCATCATCTTTAGTCTTTTTTTCCCCGCTACAACATCTATACTGCCATAGTCAGTTAGTGGAACACTAATACCCAGGAAAACCTTACTACCCATGAACCCATACACTACACATGAACCATGCTGACCTTTAAGTGACTTGTTTTCACTCTGGCATGTAAATAAAAGCCCTGTATTTGACATACCATCAATAAGTCATGGCTCATTACTCTTGCTCTGTGATGCGCCCTGCAGGTTTGGAGCGGGAACACAGGCAGCAGGCTGATTCGCTGTGTGACCTGTATCGAGCTCTAGAGAGGGCCAGTCTGTCCCCTGTGAATGAGCACATGCCCACCAATCGTCTGGAGTACAAGCGCTCGTTTGTCCGCCGTGGTAACGACCCCTTGCTTAATGAGAAACTGCACCGCCTGCGTATACTTCAGAACACATTCAAGGTAATGCAAATATTGGGTTTGGCAGTGAAATTTATGCAGTTTGTAGCATGATATTTAGACATATGCCAATAATATAAGATATGATGTAATATAATAATAATAATGTAATATAAGATATTGTACTGTATTATTACATCCTATTCTAGAGTAAAGATTTCCAACTACCCGGCCTCAGATTTGCACCAGGCAATAGTCTTTTCCTTCTCCCCCACAGCAGTGAGGACATGAGGCTTCCCTAGGGGGAGACAAAAAAGGCTGTCATTTAACAGAAGACAGTGAAAGAATACTGTATCTATAAATTACCTTTCTAGACACGCACATAAAGCAGGCATCAATTTCTCCAATTGCTGCATCATACACACATTTGCTGTGTAGCACTGCAGTGCATAGACCATCATGGCCAATTGAGTGAGGTCGTACATGTTTGAGCCAGCCAAGATTAAAATTTTACAGGCAGAATAAGTGTACATAGAAACATAAACTCAACTCCTGTCATCATTATAACACACAAGGGTTTGTTTTTGCAGAAGAATAACATGTGTGAAGCTGCAGGATTGAAACTACATAAACAATCCATGTTTGATGCTAACTAGCTGCTACACACACTGTGTGTGTGTGTGTGTGTGTATACAGTATATAATATTATATTACTATCTTTAAATAAAGTGATCTATCTGTCTATCTATCTATCTATATATCTATCTATCTATATTTCTTTCTTTCTTCCTTTCTCTACAATTACAAAAAAAATCCAAATGTGGTTCTGCCAAGGTTCCTGTTTGTTTAAAATACTGTCCAATAAGAACAGGTCCAGATAAGTACAGTGGTGCTTGAAAGTTTGTGAACCTCTAGAATTTTCTGTATATCTGCATAAATTTAACCTAAAACATAATCAGATTATCACACAAGTCCTAAAAATAGACAAAGAGAACCCAATTAAATTAAATTTCTCCTTCAAATTAACTGCTAATACTAGAGGTTCACAAACTTTTGCCACTCACAGATATATAATATTGGATCCTCAATACTTTCCTCAATAAATAAATGACCAATTATAATATTTTTGTCTCATTTGTTTAATATGGTTCTCTTTATCTACTTTTAGGACTTGTGCGAAAATCTGATGTTGTTTTAGGTCATATTTATGCAGAAATATAGAACATTCTACAGGGTTCACAAACTTTCAAGCACCACTGTATGTAGTATTATTTTAAACTACAATATTACCTGTGATAAAACATGCCTTAACACTATTATAGTGTTAGTCCTGCAGCACCTACATCACATTATTGGCTCCTTTATCATATTAAAGTCACAATAGAAGCATATTATTTGTCTAATTTTTTTGTTCATTTTGATATTATCATATTATTCTATTTTATTATATAACTGTTATGAATTGAGATTGAGGTACAGTAAGTCCAGACCCAATAGCAAGACCTGGGGGTTTAAAGTGTTTAAAAAGTTTGGACTACATTTTCTCTCATATGTTAGTTACTTTACATAAACAAATGAATGCAACTTATCTTCTCACAGGATGTCCCACTCAAAGAGGCTGAGACAAAGATCATTCATCGGGATGTGTAAGGAAAGCCGGTGGCAATCAGGAGAGTAGCCTAGAAAACAGCAGTCTTCACATCTGTACATAAAGATAGTGTATATTAATGTGAGAAGAGAGTTACCTCTGCTCCAGTTCCATTCTTTTCATCTCTGCTTCCTTGTGGAGGTTGATTTACATGGACACTGCCAATCAATGATTCTGAAGAAAAATATTAAACATGTTTTCCATTAAAAAAAAATTATATTATGTAATATTTTCTGTGCCCCACAGTTCAGAGTGCTCTATGTGTTGAGTTTCCCATGGGCTGTCCACAAGGGTTTCTTCCAGGTTCCCCTCCCAAAAATATGCTGACAGGTGGATTGGCTACTCTTAATTGTGTGTGTGTGTGTGTGTGTGTGTGTTGCCCTGTGGTGGTCTGGCATCCCATCCATGGTGTATTTCCACTTTGCGATCATGATCAGGATAAAGTGATTACTAATAAAGTGATATTAAGAACGAATGAATGAATAAATGAATATCAACTGAAATAGAAATTGCCATATGTTGAGTACTTGTATATGAGTGCTTGTTTCCAGTCAAATAAAAAGCCACAAACTTTTCTCAGTTCACTTGTTGCTATTCCCTACTCAAATTATCCCACTGTTTACAGTCCAATCAAAATTGTTCAGATATTCATTCATTCATCTTCAGTAACTACTTTACTCTGGTCAGGGTTGTGGTGGATCTAGATCCTATCCCGTAAACTGTAGGCATGTGGCAGAAATACATGGATGTGATGCCAGTCCATCACAGGGCACCATGCATACACACATTCATACACACCTAGTATGTTTTGAGAGGCAGCTGGAAACCAAGAGGAAATCCACATACACAAAGGAAGAACATGCGAAACTACGCACATACATTAATCCAAGCTAGGTATTGAAGCAGGGACCATGGAGGTGTAAGGCTGCAACGCATTATGCTTTGCCACCAAAATGTTGATATAGATTGCTTAAAAACTTTTGACTGGCAGTGTATTATTAGATCTTTATTTGATCTTTATTATTATCCACTGATCTCCTTTTACTTGCCATATTTTTGCCATGTCTTCCTCATTTCTCTTTCTTGATTTGGTTCCATAATTGCACAATGTTAATATGTGGATATGAAGGCATTATTTTGTATATTGGTAAATTATGGTCTGTTGAAACCTTTGAAGTTTATGTATTGTTTAACATGTATTGGCCTTGTGCCAAATGACTGCACTTCCTTTGAGCTTTGCTCCTCCATACTGACTGAACAAGAAACACAGAACTACTAGTATAGATGTTCCTCAACTACTGATTGTGTTATTATTATTTTACTTTGCATGGCCTCAGTCGAAGTTATGAATTTTGAGTGTGTTTTTGTTTTAAGTTATCAATTGAAAATTGCATTTTCTTTACATTTTATAGATGTAAAACAATGTATGTCAATAGGTATAACATATGGAATGACTATGTGTAATTGTTGTTGTAAAACAAAGGGAGAAAGATGGTTGTATATCTAACATGTCATCCTTGTCCTTGCTTCCATCTGGCTGTCTTCTGTGTGGCTTCTGACCTTTGACTCTGGAATCAACCCATAGTACAACCCCAATTCCAAAAAAGTTGGGACGCTGTGTCAAATGTAAATAAAAACAGAATGCAATGATTTGCAAATCTCATAAACCCATATGTTATTCACAATAGAACATAGAAACATAGAACATAGAAAACATATCAAATGTTTAAACTGAGTAAATGTACCATTTTAAGGGAAAAAAAACAGGTAATATTGAATTTGATGGCCGCAACACGTCTCAAAAAAGCTGGGACAGGGCAACATAAGGCTGGAAACTTAAGTGTTACTAAAAAGAAACAGCTGGAGGTTAATTGGCAACAGGTCATTAACATGATTGGGTATAAAAAGAGTATCTTAGAGAGGCAGAGTCTCTCAGAAGTAAAGATGGGCAGAGGTTCACATATCCTGCGTCCACAATCTGTGGAACAATTTCAGAATAATGTTCCTCAACGTAAAATATCTCATCATCTACAGTACATAATATCATCAAAAGATTACGAGAATCTGGAGAAATCTCTGTGCGCAAGGGACAAGGGTGAAAATCAATATCACATGCCTGTGATTTTCAGGCCCTCAGGCGGCACTGCATTCTGTAATGAAATGACTGCATGGGCTCAGAAACACATCCAGAACTCATTGTCTGTGAACACAGTTCACCGTGACATCCACAAATGCTGGTTAAAGCTCTATCATGCAAAGAAGAATCCATATGTGAACATGATCCAGAAACGCTGTCGTCATTCTCTGGGCCAAAGCTCATTTAAAATGGACTGAAGCAAAGTTGAAAACTGTTCTGTGGTCAGACGAATCGAAATTTGAAATTCTTTTTGGAAACCATGTATGCTGTGTCCTCTAAACTCTAAACTAAAGAGGACTAAGGAGTGGAACCATCTGGCTTTTTATCAGCGCTCAGTTCGAAAGCCTGCATCTCTGATTGCATTAGTGCCTATGGAATGGGCAGCTTGCACATCTGGAAAGGCATCATCAATGTTGAAAGGTATATACAGGTTTTATAGCAACATATGCTTCCATCCAGATTCCATCCCATCTTTACTTCTGAGAGACTCTGCCTCTCTAAGATACTCTTTTTATACCCAATCATGTTACTGACCTGTTGCCAATTAACCTAATTAGTTCCAAAATTTTCCTCCAGCTGTATCTTTTTAGCAACACTTACTTTTCCAGCCTTTTTTGTCCCTGTCCCAACTTTTCTGAGATGTGCTGCGGCCATCAAATTCAAAATTACCTTATTTTTTATTTCAGCTCATTTTTTTTGTTTTCTATGTTCTACTGTATTGTGAATAACATATGGGTTTATGAGATTTGCAAATCATTGCATTCTGTTTTTATTTACATTTTACACAGCGCCCCAACTTTTTTTTGTAATTGGGGTTGTACATTGTTAAACATGTAAGGCTTCAGTGTTAACTACACAGCAAGGCTAAACTAAAATGGTTAACCAGTGAAACGCTGTCTATTTTTGTAAGCATGATATTTATCCACCGGTTTGTACGTGGTTTTATATTTTGAGGTGTGTCTTAAATGAAGATAACGGGTGGTGTTGATCCCTTTGACAGGATGAAACTTATAAGCAATTATGCTGTTGTACTGTATCTCTCAGATGAAAATAATTTTAACAATAAACAGTTTGATGTTTTGTTAAATGTTTCTTATCCTACAGCGCTGTCAAATACTTGATTTTGATTGGTCAGAAGGTGATGATTAATTTTCTAGAACAGTATTTCCTGCTGCAAAACAAATCAAAGGTTTATGTTAATGCACTTGTTCTAATATGTTATCTTGTGTTGCTATTTAACAAAGAAAAACATAATTGGTGATATGATGGAGTTTTGTATGAGGAGACATTTGGGAATTTTGGAACAAATTTATTTAATAATGTTGGCTGTTTATCAGTAACAAGCTGCTGTCCTATTAAGTTGAAAGTGAGGGTCAGGCTGTTTATAGATGCAGTAAGTGATAGCAAGAATGAAAAACATTGAGAGAACGTTTATATAACAATAGCATGGAACATAATAAGGTTGCAAAGAATGTTCCTGTAACCTAGGAAGAATGTTGAGAAAATATTTGTATATAGTGAAAATGAAATGTTACAATAATGTTTTACATAACGTTTTCATAACCCTACAAAAACATTGAGAGAACATTTATATAACAAGTGAATGGAACGTTGTAATAATGTTTTGAAGGACGTTTTATAACCTTAGAAAAACATTAAGTGAATGTTTATATAACGAGGGAATGGAACGTTCTAATAAGGTTGTGAATAACATTCTTATAACCAAGCAAGATTTCAATTCAATGTCTAAAAAAGCATTTTGAACATCCTCCCCCAGTCCAAAGACATGCATGGTAGGCTGATTGGCATGTCCATAGTGTATGAATGGGTGTATGAATGTGTGTATGTGTTTGTGTACCCTGCCTTGTGCCCGATGCTCCCTGGGATAGGCTCCAGGTTTCCCCGTGACCCTGAAAAGGGTTAAGTGGTATAGAAGATGGATGGATAGAACATTCAGAAATAATGTTTTTATAACTTAATGGGAATGTTAGGAAAATGTTCTTTATGGTTAACATAAAATTGTTAGCTGGGATTAGTCCAAAAGTCCTGGCCTTTGCCTATTTGCTCATTGGCAAGCTCTAGTCCTGCAGAGGCTTTTTCCTGGCATGCCTCCATGCAGGTTGAATTTCTTTCTGATTGTAGAAGCATGCACTTTGATGCCAACTGCTGCAAGACTTACTAGCAGATCCTGTGATGAAATTTTGGGGTTCTTGGAGACTTCTTTTTGCATCAGACAGTCTGCTCTTGGCCTGAATTTGCTGGGATGGCCAGTCCCGGACAAATTGGCAGTCGTTTGAAATCTGTGCCACTTATTATTTTTCTTACATTGGAATGATGTATTTCAAATCATTTGGAGATCTTTTTAAATCTCTTGCCAGACTCATTGGCATCCACAACCTTTTTTTCTGAAGGCCTTACAGAACTCTTTAGATCTCTAGATTCACATGACTGTGTACACTGGTGAATTTTATATACAAACTCTCTCCCACCAGAATGTTTAATTTTAATAACAAAAAAACTGATTTGTTGTCAAAAGTGGAATGTTAGTTGTGCCAACCACTGATAAACGTTATTATAGCAACCAGTAGATTGAACACCTACTGATAACTTCATAGTACAGTGACAGGCGACTTGCAGCGATAAAATAGCTGTATATGTAAATGTACAGTTAGCTGGTCATGGGGGAAGTGCTGATATATGAGATCGTAAAAGAGGTTTTGGAAAAACACCTAGGTCAGGTTATATGGCCTCATGCAAGGGCAGGTTTGCTTGTGTGTGTGTGTGTGTGTGTGTGTGTGTGTATGTGTGTGTGTGTGTGTGTGTGTAATTATCAAGGTCTGTTATGAGAAAAATTTTACACAGCATAGTCCTCAGTCCTGGCCCTCAGCACTGGGGTTCCCCAGGGCTGTGTACTGAGTCCTCTGCTATACACGCTATACACCCATGACTGTACATCAATCCATGATAGCAACATATCATTAAGTGTGCAGACGACACTACTGTAATGGGACTGATAATATAATAATGATGAGTCTGCCTACAGAGATGAAGTCCAAAAACTCACTGCCTGGCACTCAACTCCTCAAAAACAGAGGATTCGGTGATAGATTTTAGGAGGAAGAGGGAGGAACCTGCCCTTCCTTACATCAAAGGGGACACTGTGGTGAAGGTTGGTGACTTTAAATTCCTGGGAACATACATCTCTCAGGACCTCACATGGTCTGTTAACACCAATGCCCTTGTGAAAAAAGTACATGAGGTCACTGAGGAGAGTCAATCTGTTCCAGGAACTGCTGCTGTCTTTTTTTACAAGTGTTCTGTGGATGGTATCATCACCCTCAACATCCTGGTGTGGTTTAAAGGCTGCACTATGGCTGACACAAAGGCTCTGGAGAGAGTCAGGAAGTGAGCACAGAACATTATAAGGACACAGCTTCCCTCACTGACTGATATATACAGAGCCAGATGCCTGTGTCGTGCAGCACACATAATCCATAATCCTGTTCTCACCCAGGAAACAGGCTGTTCACAATGCTGCCTTCTGGGAGGCGTTATAGGTCCATTAAGGACCATATTGCTATACTTATAAACAGTTTTCATCCAAGCGGCACAAAAGAATTAAAACTCATAATTATTTAAGGGACTGTGTAAAATATTGGACTGTGTAATACATATTACACACGAGACTGTGCAATACATTTATATTGGACTATTTCAACATTGGACTGCGCAATACATATTACACATGGGATTGTGTAATATACCTTCTAGTGCTTATTTATTTATCTGTTCTTGCCGCTATGTTGAGCTTGCTTGTTATGTGGTACTTTACTCAGTGTTTTGTATGCTACTTGTTGTGTGTTACATTTACCACAAGCTAAAAGTATTTGAATTTCGTTGTACAGCTATGCAATAACAATAAAGGCATTCATTCATTATGACATATAAGTTTCTCATGAACACATCTGAATTGTGGAGTGACCGGAATGTGTTAATGTAGCTTAAATTATGATAAAGAAAAAATGCTGTCTTAAAAGAATAGAGTATATGTTATTTTCATATATTCTTTAGAAATCCCTTTTCACTGGCCTTACATTAGGCTTCACTGTCAGAAGAAAGTTGTTGTATAGTTACATTATTGTTCCTCAAGGTAAACACTATGTAAATATACACACAAAGATAAGGTCCGATTATGTACAGTTGTACCAGGGTCTTCAGACATATCCACGAAGGGCAGCAGTAGCTGCATGCTTTCATTCCAGCCCAGTATGAGTCACCTCTTACAGCTGATTATAGACCAGGCTACTGCTTGACCTTACCTTGACCCTAATTGAAGAAAGCACAGCCATTCCTAGTAGTATAATTCAAATCTGTATGCTGGAAGAAAAAGTCGTTCAATATTAGTGCAGTGAATGTTTTGCACAATTAAATTAAAGAAACACTTCACCTCCAAACCCATTAAAATGTTTATATCATAATATTTACAATGTGCTTAATAATTCTGGTGCTAATTTGTTGGTTGATGATATTATTCAGGTGAGAAATTAGTGGTTGTCTGAGTGGTGACTTCACAGGAGGACATTTTTAGTACAGTTACAACTGAGTTAGGATAAATAATTTCAATGATTTATGATAATGGTCAGGTTTCACTCTTACCTCTTAAAAACAGACAAACAAAAAAAAGACCAAGAGATTATTTTCTCACTCACCATTTTTCAGCGATGATCAATATTATATTATTTTATTATATTTATTTATGGCAGACACTCGGCTAGCTAATGATCTATGCGATTATGAGCATGATGGCACTGATGGTGGTATTAATATGAAAGTTTCAGTTTGCTCAAGAAGGATTTTTCATTACGATCACAGTTATCTACCGGAACTAAGCTCAAATATGTGTTTTTATTTTTCTTATAAAAGGTCTTTGCTGGTGATGATTACTTTGTTATAAAGCTAAGTTTATAATTCCTAGGACTGGGAAGGTTGTGATATAATATCATTTTCATGATAAATGATGACAGACTTTTCTGAGAATATCATCATTTCATCAGTACTTCTATAACAGCAACCAATGTTTCAAGGCCACCACATACAGAAAAATGCAAATAACAATACAAACACTGGATATATCTTGCCATATCTCTCATCTCTAGAGTCCCAGAAATGGGCAGAAGGCATCAAGGCCATTTGACCAACAGACAGAATGGTGTTATATAATATTTTACATTTACATGTAGCCTATTCATTTGGCAGACTTCATCTAAGGCAACATACAAAACATTGCAACAAAGCATCATCTGGCCCTAACCAAAAAAAATAAACCAATATGCAGAAGAAGAAGAGACATCAAAAATGATCTCAGAGAAGTAATTGTTCCTGCTCATGAATCTGAGAAGGATTCCATCCATCCATCCATCCATCTTCCACACCATTTAACCTGCACAGGGTTGTGGCAGAGGCTGGAGCCTATCCCAGGGAACTCTGGGCACAAGAAGGGACACACCCTGAGGACACCTGGGTCACCTGGGGTGCCAAACCATCACAGGGCACAATCATACACATATTCACATACCCATTCACACACTGTGAACAATTTGGAAATACCAATCAGCCTAAAATGCATGTTTTTGGACTGGGGGAAGAAACCGGAGTACCCGGGGTAAACCCTCGAAGCATGGGTGAACATGCACACAGGGCAGAGGTAGGATCCAAACCCCAAGGCAAGTGTGCTAACCCCCCCTAGGTAGGGTTATGAACTCATTTCCATTTCAGCATTCTACAAGGATTATTAATAAATGGAAAAAATTTAAGATAGGAGATTATGTCCCCCCAACATCCATCCATGCATTTTCTATACCGCTTATCCTTCAGGGTCACAGGGAAGCTGGAGCCTATCTCAGGGAGCCCCCTGAGTATACGCTTATCTGCTGTATATTATGTCATTGTATGCTATGTTTACATTCACAGCATTTTTATTATATTGTTATTCTTTTGCACTACCTGTTATAACTGACACTTCCATACTAGAACTGTGTACTGGTTGGCGCTACACTGTCACTTACTGTGCCTGTTGTCCTGTTTTAGTAATTATTGTACTCTATGGCATTGTTTGCACACACAACTTATGTAGAAATGTGTAGATCTTATTTAGTTCTGTGTCGTCTCATGTAGTTAGTGTGTTGTTTTATGTAGCACCATTGTCCTGGAGGAACGTTGTTTCGTCTCACTGTGTTAGTGCCAGATGTAAACGGGACCTAGGTATAAATGTGTCTATGCATTGTACAATGTGATGGACTGGCATCCATGGTGTATTCCCCATTCTCATGCCAGTGTTCCTGGATCTACTGCCCATCCTAACCAAGATGAATGAATGAATGAATTCACTCCTAGGGCCAATATAGTGTAGCCAATTCATCTACTGGCATGTTTTTGGGAGGTGAGAGGAAAGTGGAGAACCCGGAGGAAACGCACTTGAATACAGGGAGAAGAAGTAAAACTCCACACAGACAGTATCGAACTGTATTTATCAAACTGTGAGACAACAATATTCACTGCACATGCCGCATGCAAGCTTCAGGGTTGTATATGACACCACTCCACTCCTCCTCCCCACCTCCTGTCCCGCAGTGTGCACACACAGAGTGAAAAAGAGAGAGAGAGAGAGATCTGCCCCCTCCGCCTACTTCCCTAGCTCCACTGCGGTAAACAGCAGACCTCCACTTGCTCTTCTCGCCTCCTGCTCGTGTTTTAAAACCGCTACACACTCGTCCCTTTTCCACACCGGCTGCCTTCTCCAGGCATGGCAGACGGCCTTGTCCCATCATGGCAGTGCGACATTACACCCTCGACTTCAAGCTCTCTGCACCAGGTGAGGTGAAATGAATGAGCAGGAGTGGGAAGAGGCTCGGGGCTCCGCAGCACAAACACGGGCCTCTTCTCTTCTCCTCTCGCGGTGCCGGTTTATTGTTTGACTAATGGCTACCAGCAGCGACGGTTTGTTAGAGTTATTACATGCACTAACGGCGAAATGAACCCCCAGTACTGCTGAATAGCTATTTGATAAAAAAAAATGCTTAAACATGGGGTATTTTGACCGTAGGTTGCTTGACCTTAAGAAGGTAGCATGTGTGCTAAGGCTAGCTTCTCATTATGCGTTTACTGAATTAACACACGCACTCGCCTTGCAAAACACTAGAAAAAAACAATAGCTCATTTAGACATTTACAAATTCAGTTTTCTTTGCTCATTTGTCGTTAGCTACAGCGTTTTCGTAAAATAGACACGACCACAGACTGGACAGTGATTAGCGCTCTGCTAGCAGCAGTGTATTTTTAGGTATTCTGGCTATATTAAGCACCTGTACGCGACATATCAGATAACGCTCATAAAGTCAGTATACCGTAAAAAAAATAAAAATAAAAATATTTCCTGGATTTAAGCAGTGAGTCACTCAGTCTATCACCGTTAATCTGCATTAAATCTCTGTCTCTTTGTGCTACCAGGAGCCTGGCACGTACACATGGCACATTTTTAATCACTCATCATCCATCTGCTACACATGTAAAAGCTTTTGTTTCAAGAATAACAACAAATTCACACGACATTCTCGACTAAGTGTGCTGTGCTTTAACATCTTCATGATCTCCCTAGGTAGCTAAGGGCTTTTATTTTCGAGCAGTAACGTACACAAGAGATCAGACTAGAGCAAGTTCCCAGTGTTGTCAAATCTTTGCTCTAGAAGTTGCCGGATGACGTCATACAATATTTTGCATATTTCAGGGTCGTCAAAACATTTGCATAACCAAATGTGTTACACAAGGAAGGAAGGAAGGTTTTCTAAATATACAGTACAGTAGAATAGAACAGAGTTAAAAATAATACATTGTAACATATTTCATGGCACAAAAAAAAACCTAAACATATACGGTACGGTGCAAAAGTCTTACGCACATGCAAAGAAACACTGTAGAGCAAAGATGCCTTCAAAAATAATGAAATTAAATGTTTCTACATTAATAAAAATAATATACAGGCCAGTAATGAGTAATAAATTAAACAAACTCAATATTTGGTGTGATTACTTGGAAAAACAAAAAAAGTCAGATATTTTAAATAGGCAGAGAAAGGCTACTGAGGCAAATGATTTATTTTTCCTTAAATTTAACGTAAATATAACTATATAACTGTTTTCCTGTTTGAAATGTTCTTCAGATATTGTGTATTGCATAAACACAAACATGTAAATGGCAGCATACTGTATATGAATAATTGCATGTTTTACTTTGCTTTTACTGGCACCAGAGTTGGCAGGTTACAAAAGCAGCCCAATGATAGTTTAAAACCAGCCTAATAGCAAAACTACAAATCTGTCACTTTCAGACCAAATACACAGTTTATAAAGTCCGACAAGGTGTCCACTGTTACCTAATTTTGTATTTAAAAATCAATCATACATTTTTAATAAAGCAGTAATAAAACAAGCAGTTTTCTCTCGATCGTTTCCAAACTGGATTGATGACTTCTGTTATCACATTTTATTTTATTATAAATAAAGAATAAATATGAGAATGCGTAGACCAATTCACTGACACAACACTGGATAATACATTAATACAGTGATGTAGATAGCTAATGTTGAGAACGGGACCAAGAAGCACACATCTTAGAGGAGGGAGCACCTGTTATTTAATGTGGAGAAGTTTAGTGGTGTGTTGGGCCAGTTGTTTCCAGGGCAGTGGTGGCTTTTGATGATCTTCGAGTCAGTGTGCTATAGGATTTAGGTAAGGTTTTTATTCCAACCGAATGTGGCTATATAATATTTTTAGATAGATATACACAAGACCTAACCTTTGACATATAGGCAAAATGTAGTCTAATTTGTAAAGAAAACTTGTCATACAGGAAAAGCAGGGAGAAAAAAACTACTTAAAATGTCAGAACACAGAGTCAGAGTACGCAAATTTCATTCCTGCCTTATTTGCTTTATGTAAACACAAGAATGGACCTCAAAGGTTGTAATCATGGCGCAGCTGAGTGTCAACCAACATCATCTTATGTGATGAGCCTCAAGTGTAAGATTACACAAAAATGTACCCCAGAATTTGTCATTTCAAACCATTGGTATAACCTGGAATAGTAAACTGTTGTGTTTTAATCCCTCGCTCCCCACTCACTTTGTAAAGTTTGCATTGTGATTCATCATGTCATGCAGCTCTGGTTTCATAGTTTAATAAGATTAATTTGTCTGCCACAATAATAAATCTTGGTGTTAATATGTTTGTATGCAATGTGTCAAATGAGAGATTTGTGCTGTACGATCAGAGGATGGATTTGCTCACGGGGTCAGTAAGACAGAAGGACTAATTCTCCTTCCTGAGGTAGAGGTCATATAATAGTAAGGCTGATTGCTACTTTGTCAGCATATCCTCCATCTGCTTTCCTTCTCTTGTTCCAGCTGACCATTCTGCAACTGTTCGTGGCCTGCAGTCTATATTTCAAGAGCAGGAAATGACAGAAACTGTCCATGACACAGAGGGGCATGGATACTTGGCCACATTTATTGGCAAGAATGGCAGGTAAGTACCATCACCCCCCACTGTGGTAACTTTCATTTATATGTACAGCATTTGGCAGATGCAGCTTATCCAGTGTGACTTACAGAAGTGCTCGGTCATCTTCCTGGAAAACAAATATTTATTCTTGTGCATATCGGCCTAAATCTAAAGGAACCAGCTTGCTAAGGCAGTGCCAGTTAAGTGAATGATTAAAGTGCTAATTGACAGGGTGGGTCTGCAGGCCACATTTGAAAGGAGCACCAAGACCCAGATATTTGAGGAGCTAGTGAAAGTTTATTCCACAGCTTGGGCACCTGTACAGAAACAAGTGTTGATGCTTGTCTTCCTTGTATCTAGAAGGTTGTTATATTATGACAAGTTATTCTTGTGGATTTAAGGGTTTGAGGTGCAAGATTTCACCGTTTCCGTTTTGGGGAGGGGAAGTAGCTTTGTAAGCAAGCATCAGGTTTATTAAATCTATAGGAAACCAGTGGAGGGAATGCAGCAGTGGAGTGAAGTGGGTGAAATTAGGAATACAAGACAGATAGCTCCATTCTGGTTCCGTGCCACGCTGCAGAAGACCAGCCAGGAGCAAATATCAGTAGACCGATCCTGCACCTGATACCCCTTTACCATTGACAAGTTGACAGTGCTGTATCAAAACGCTGATTTAAAAATGGCCTCAAGTCCCACCAGTTTAAGAATCATTCTCTTATGTAGTCGGCTGTCTAAATTCCCTTTTGCATCTACTCTGTTTATAAGCAACAACCTCTGACTAGCAGCCTGTGTATCTGCTTGTAGAATACAAGGACTGGTGGAATAAAAGGGCAATCACTGGGCTTTAGCATGTAAAGGTATCAGTTTTGAAATACATCCTCAAAGCAGTGCAATAAATAAAAAGTTTGACCAGTTTTCCCCAGTGTATCAGAACCAATTATTAGGTTTCATTAGATTGAAAATGTCAGTTAAATTGGTCATAATGGTCAAACAACTAAGGTGTTACAGAAAAAATGTTAATAGACCAGAGTGCAGCCTTGTCTGAAAGTACAAATACCCCCTGGCCATCATGCCCCCTCTCTGAAAACACCGGGGGGTATTTGTGCTTTTATATTCAGACCCTCTTTGGGATAACCAATGATTGGCCAGCTAAGTGCATCCTCTGGGCAACAATGGGCCGTGTTTAGATGGGCACAGGGCCACTTTAGTTCCTTTGTGTATTTGGCTTAAGGGCTTTGGCACACACTTCCGGTTTTGTGTGTGACTCGTAGTAAACACAGCTGACGGGCCTTTATGTTGACTTTAGCTGGTATGAAGCTGGCCTGTGACAGACCACATTTTTTTGGGACAACGTTCTTTGTAGGGTCTTAAAATTCTTGATAAAGGAACTTAACCCTCCATTACAAATGTGAACTTTTTGGGGGGGGGGCTGTCAGCATCTGTTTTTTTGTCAGTGCTGGATCAGTGTGAAGAAAGGTCTCGGTCTGTACTTATCTGTACTGATTGTACTTGGCACAGCTACAGAGCTATCAGTTGATGAGTATCTTGCCTAAGTAACCTGGTGATATGTAAGGAATAGGGCGAGTGTTACAGGAAAATAATTAAAATTTGGGTGCTGTGGTGCATGTGAAGGTGCATCTTGGTGAGTTTTATTCTGCTTATGTGTTTACAGCAAAAACCAAGAGCACATACAAAACAAAGCAATTTGAGAAAAACTGTAAGATAAGTTAAGCAAAAAAAATGAAAAGAAGTTTATATTGCGGTCATGCCCCAAGTCTGTGAGTTTTCAAGGCTTGCACTAGATGTGTGTTTAGAAATGAAAACCACTTATAGCTGCCATCAGTGATTTGATTGGACACGCTGGATGGTAGATTGGCTGAAACACAACGTGGTAGTTAAAGTTCTGATTTTGATATGGCTCAGTCAGCTGCAAAGTGGGGAAAAAAGTGGATTCTGCAGACATGTGTACAGTGCAGGCCGAGCCTGGAATTTACAACATACATCACATGATCAGAAAGCCCAAATTGTTTAGTTTAACAGTAACACATTAAGTCTAAAGGTTTGAAAATAAATCATGTGTAATCTATGTCATGTTCCCTGTGGTGCAGTGACAAAGTGTGAGGAAGGTAAACTAATCTAATTAAGCCTTGTGTACCATCTTCAGACATCCATCTTACGGACGCATAATAAATGTTTTATTCCCCTTGCATTCTTTGTTTCTCCATTATGAACTATAGCAAAGAGACAGTTCTTATCCTGTATATTTTACTGTAACAGTTCCAGTGGGTTGTGCTGGTTTAGTATTGCTCAAGTACCATCTTATTTCTTAAACCTCTAGTTATTGAGAGTGAGAGACACCACAAACAAAAGTATTTCTACTTCATCACTGAACATTAAACTGGTAATATATAATATAAACTTTTTTTTTGATTATATTAACTCATATTAACATTAACTGGATATGAAATATACTACTCTAAAAATATATTTTTCTGTCCAATATATACTTTTTTGTCAACTCTTTCTCATTTAAATCAACAGTGTACTGGCACTTTAATTCAGTGCGAGCAGCTCAAGCAGCGTGGCAAAAAAAAAAACATTTAGACTTGACGTCGAAACTCCCGCTTCACTGCTACAGTGTCCGGTGTACAATTTTAGCAGTGCAGAAATTACAGAGCTTACAAGCTGCAGTTTTTCCGTCATTCCACACAAGAGACTTCTTTACACATGAAATCGAGGTGTTTTCCCGCCCTTTTTTGATCAACAGGATATAATCGGCCCTGATCATCGGATGTTTTTAAACTTTCGGCCAATGGCCAATAGCGTGACAAATTGCCTTTATCGGCCGATACATTTGTGCATCTCTGACAAAAAGCCTTGTAATATTGCACTGTTGCAATTGCAATAATATCATATGCTATTTTTTATGTAATTTATTATCACAGATATTGTGTAAGAAGAATTACCTCTTGTAATGATGAAGCTTCAATAATCACTGTTCTGTACATTTCTTCTCTCTTTTCTTTTGGAAAGAAAATGCAGTCCCTTAAAGTGTGGAGTCAAGAGCAGCACATTTGTGAAGAAGACTGGTCTCCTGCTCAGTAGCGTACCTTTTGTTGAGGTTCTTACTGATGATCTTTATCTCCCTGATCACTGATGCCTCCTCCATGTTTTCTTTCATGTCCTGGATCAACTTAGCATGCAATGGAGCAATCAAACACATTGTGGGGCTGTGCTCCTCTGACATTAGAAGGGTGGCATCTTTCATTGGCTTAAGGGCGTTTATAACATGCTCTGCACATGAAAGCACTGATTCTGTGAGAGCGAAGATTTCAGCCGCTCCTTTTCTCACCACAGGTGATAGCAACGCAGCACAAACAGCCGGTTGTTGCTCAGATCTTTCAAGCATCTCGTATGTGCTGTTCCGCCGAGTGATGATGTCTGGTTTCAGTTTGTGACATATAGTTTGTTTCTCCTCCAACTGATGCTTTGCAGTTGTGTTGCGGTGGAAAAAAGTCACCCTCCATGACAGCCTTGACACTGCCGGCAACTTTAGCGCTTACCGAGAAGCCAAATTCAGCGTGAGCAGAACATCTCATGTGTTGCCAAGCTGTGCTGCAACAGTAATGTTAGAGGCATTGTCAGTCACCAAAACTCAGTCTTTGTTCAGCAATATTCACGTCCGTATGACTTTCATATGTAGTCCTAATTTGCAGAACACAAGCCGCAAGCTTCCACTCACCGGTAATGTAGTGTGCCGTAATGGTGACATATGATTCTGTTGTAATTGATGTCCATGCTTCACATATTATTGCCAACCTGTCCGTATTACTTAGTGATTCTAAGATTTGAGCTTTAGTCTCACTGTATAGTGTGGGTATTGCTGTCTCGCAGAAATAACGCCGTGAGGCCACACTGTACCTTGGCTCAAACACCTGTAAGATTATGTGAAACCCTGGGTTATCCACGATGGAGTAAGGGCGCAAATCCTTGGCAGTAAAACCCGCCACTGTCCGAGTAACTCACTTCACCTTTTCAGAATTCGGTGGAAGCTTTGCTACTTGCTCGAGGGTCGTTTGAGGGAAACTGGCAGTGGCCGTGATTGAAACAGAAGGCTGTTTCTCCAGCTCTGGGTGGAATGGCATAATATGTTTCTTCATGTTAGTCGTGTTCCCGAAATATACAGTATCTCACAAAAGTGAGTACACCCCTCACATTTTTGTAAATATTTGATTATATCTTTTCATGTGACAACACTGAAGAAATGACACTTTGCTTTACAATGTAAAGTAGTGAGTGTACAGCTTGTATAACGGTGTAAATTTGTTGTCCCCTCAAAATAACTCAACACACAGCCATTAATGTCTAAACCGCTGGCAACAAAAGTGAGTACACCCCTAAGTGAAAATGTCCAAATTGGGCCCAATTAGCCATTTTCCCTCCCCGGTGTCATGTGACTTGTTAGTGTTACAAGTTCTCAGGTGTGAATGGGGAGCAGGTGTGTTAAATTTGGTGTCATCGCTCTCACACTCCCTCATACTGGTCACTGGAAGTTCAACATGGCACCTCAACTGTCTGAGGGTCTGAAAAAAAGAATTGTTGTTCTACATAAAGATGGCCTAGGCTATAAGAAATTTGCCAAGACCCTAACACTGAGCTACAGCATGGTGGCCAAGACCATACAGCGGTTTAACAGGACAAGTTCCACTCAGAACCGGCCCCTCCATGGTCGACCAAAGAAGTTGAGTTCACGTGCCCAGCGTCATATCCAGAGGTTGTGTTTAGGAAATAGACGTATAAGTGCTGCCAGCATTGCTGCAGAGGTTGAAGGGGTGGGGGGTCAGCCTGTCGGTGCTCAGACCATATGCCGCACACGGCATCAAATTGGTCTGCATGGCTGTCGTCCCAGAAGGAAGCCTCTTCTAAAGATGATGCACAAGAAAGCCTGCAAACAGTTTGCTGAAGACAAGCAGACTGACATGGATTAGTGGAACCATGTCCTGTGGTCTGAGGAGACCAAGGTAAACTTATTTGGTTCAGATGGTGTCAAGCGTGTGTGGCGGCAACCAGGTGAGGAGTACAAAGACAAGTGTGTCCTGCCTACAGTCAAGCATGGTGGTGGGAGTGTCATGGTCTGGGGCTGCATGAGTGCTGCCGGCACTGGGGAGCTACAGTTCATCGAGGGAACCACAAATGCCAACATGTACTGTGACATACTGAAGCAGAGCATGATCAGTATGCAGTATTCCAGCATGATAACACACCTCCAAGACAACCACTGCCTTGTTAAAGAAGCTGAGGGTGAAGGTGATGGACTGGCCAAGCATGTCTCCAGACCTAAACCCTATTGAGCATCTGTGGGGCATCCTCAAACAGAAGGTGGAGGAGCTCAAGGTCTCTAACATCCACCAGCTCTGTGATGTCATCATGGAGGAGTGGAAGAGGACTCCAGTGGCAACCTGTGAAGCTCTGGTGAACTCCATGCCCAAGAGGGTTAAGGCAGTGCTGGAAAATATTGGTGGCCACACAAAATATTGACACTTTGGGCCCAATTTGGACATTTTCACTTAGGGGTATAAACACTTTTGTTGCCAGCGGTTTAGACATTAATGGCTGTGTGTTGAGTGAGTTATTTTGAGGGGACAGCAAATTTACACTGTTATACAAGCTGTACACTCACTACTTTACATTGTAGCAAAGTGTCATTAATTCAGTTTTGTCACATGAAAAGATATAATCAAATATTTACAAAAATGTGAGGGGTGTACTCACTTTTGTGAGATACTATATTAACTTGGCATTACAGAGTTTGCACACAGTATGGCACTTATCAACGACACCATTCCCTTCTCTTCACAAAATCCAAAATGTTGCCACACAGTCGATTTCAAATGTGATGGCGTAAGGTCGTAGTTTGTACATCTTTGTCCAAATGAATAGAATTTGTCACTGCTTATTTTTTTTCTGTTTCTGGCATGCACACAGTCATGATTTGAATTGATCACAGAATCAATTCTGTATTTTTTAGAAACGATTCAGAATTGTTAGTGAATGAATCGAGATGCATCATTTTTTTTTTTTCTCCCACTCCTAGTATATAGGCTATATAATGCTGGGGGGGAAAAAAGACCAGCCCTCACAAGACCAGCCCGCCAGGAAAATTCCCGAAGTTCCCAATGGCCAGTCCTCGCCTGGTTCCAGTGGGTTGCGATGCTTTAGTATTGCTCAAGTACCAGCTTTTTTTTCAACCTCTAGTTATTGAGAGTGAGATACTTTATCCACCAACTAACCCTCTGCATTATGGGCAGCTTGAGACTGTGCCAACAAATGTTTAGTCTGGAAGCTCACTGATATCTCAAACAGTTGTGATGTGTTCTTTTCAGTTGAGAAAAAGAAAAAACTGCCGCGAATGTTTCAACAGTTAATGAAATCTTGCTACACAATCTGAATCTCTTTATTTCCCGACATTGTTTTGCTTACTCAGATGTGATAGATATATAATCTACATAGATGTAATTGCTGAGGTGCCCCCAATGTTTAATTTGCCATTTTGTCCTTGAACAGGTTTGCTATCCTGAGATTGCACTCTCATGGTCTGGTGACGTTCGACCTGCAGTGTTGTGAAGGAGATGATTCAGCACAAGTGGAGAATGTGAGTAATCACAGCTCACATTTCCATAACACATGCCACTGTCTACAGGGTGTAATGCTTAAGTTGCTGCTATAGTAAATTTCCCAGAGAATGGTAGATTTGTCTGAGCCAAACTTGCAAAATATCCGTTTTAATGACACGTTCATACTAACACACTAATACGGAAGCTTTAAGGCTCATGAGACCTTGTTACAAAGAAAAACAGGACAGCGAAGGCACTTGTGACCATCCTCATAAATTAGGCTTAGCTGAATTTCTTGTGTTTAGTGTCTTATAACTTGGCTTTCATGTTCTCGAACCCAGCTATTCTTGCCAAATGCTCCTTTACGTTATCTAAAAGTGTTTTATGAAGTTTAGCTTGATATGTATTATCCTGCCGTCATTCAGTCAGTCTGTAATTAACTCTGGCTAAACTGATATTTTTCTGTAGCTACTGAATGCACTGGAGAAGAAACTGAAGACTCTGCTACATGGAACTATCCAAACGGTGAAGAGGTGTGGTTTTTTTAAAAATTCATGAAATGCACACTGTACATGTGCGTGTGTGTGTGTGTATGAAGCAGCCTCCAGAGAGTAGAGTGTTTATTAAAAAAAATGCTTGCTTACTAAAACTTTGTGTCCAAACCAGAGTGTTCCTTGAGAGATCACGGGATGGCTCTGGGACAGTGAGAGTCTCAGACCCACTAACCAATGTTAAAGCAACCATAACCTTCAGTGGACATAAGTACTTCACTGACACTCACAGGTGCCCGATGGACTTGACTGGATTTACAGTGCATCCAGAAAGTATTCACAGCGCTTCACTTTTCCCACATTTTGTTATGTTACAGCCTTATTCCAAAATGGATTAAATTCATTAATCATATCAAAGGCTGTGAATACTTATGTAAATGTGCTTTTTTGTTTTTTATTTTTAATAAATTTGCAAAGATTTCAAACAAACTTCTCTCATGTTGTGATTATGGAGTATTGTTTGTAGAATTTTGAGGAAAATTATGAATTTAATCCATTTTGGCATAAGGCTGTAACATAACAAAATGTGGGAAACGTGAAGCGCTGTGAATTCACAGTATTCACAGCCTTTGCTCAATACTTTGTTGAAGCACCTTTGGCACCAACTACAGCCTCAAGTCTTTTTGAGTATGATGCTACAAGCTCGGCACACCTATTTTTGGGCAGTTTCTCCCATTCTTCTTTGCAGGACCTCTCAAGCTCCATCAGGTTGGATGGGGAGCGTCAGTGCACAGCCATTTTCAGATTTCTCCAGAGATGTTCAATCGGGTTCAAGTCTGGGCTCTGGCTGGGCCACTCAAGGACATTCTCAGAGTTGTCCTGTACCCACTCCTTTGTTATCTTGGCTATGTGCTAAGGGTCGTTGTCCTGTTGGAAGATGAACATTCGCCCCAGTCTGAGGTCCAGAGTGCTCTGGAGTAGGTTTTCATCAAGGATGTCTCTGTACATTTCTGCATTCATCTTTCCCTCGATCATGACTAGTCTCCGAGTTCCTGCCGCTGAAAAACATCCCCACAGCAAGATGCTGCCACCACCATGCTTCACTGTAGGGATGTATTGGCCAGGTGATGACTGACTGGTGCCTGGTTTCCTCCAGACATGACTCTTGCCATTCAGGCCAAAGTGTTCAATCTTTGTTTCTCATGGTCTGAGAGTCCTTCAGGTGCCTTTTGGCAAACTCCAGACGGGCTGTCATGTGCCTTTTACTGAGGAGTGGCTTCTGTCTTGCCACTCTACCATACAAGCCTGATTGGTGGAGTGCTGCAGAGATGGTTGGATGACCTTCAATGCTGCAGAAATGTTTCTGTAGCCTTCCCCAGATCTGTGCCTCGATACAATCCTGTCTCGGAGGTCTACAGACAATTCCTTGGACTTCTTGGCTTGGTTTGTGCTCTGACATGCATTGTTAACTGTGGGACCTGTGAGGAATTAGCCTGGGGAAGGGCGGCGTACAGACCCACAGGAGGCAGAAGTACGTTCACAAACGGTGGTTTATTGGTGCAAGGGTGAAGTGAGTGGGTTGTGAGGGGATGAGTGCGGGGCTTTTGGAGGCGTGACTGCCGGTGTAGCCTACTCGTGGCGGAGGCGGGATTCCCGAGACGGGGGCGAGGGTTTTCCCGGGCCGGCGTTCTCCGTAGGTGGGACTCTCACCACCCGGCGATCTCGTCCGCGCTTGCACCTTTTGTGGGGAGAGAGAGAGAGAGAGAGAGAGAGAGAGAGATTAGCGTGGGGCGTGAGGTTACCGTCGTGCTTGGTGATTGCGAGTCGCTATGTCGCTGGAAAACACGCACGGAGTCCGTCTTGTCGCTACGGTCTTCTCTCCTCTCGTACGGCCGGAAGCGCGCCCTTTTATCCTCCTCCGCCGTCGCCTGAGTGGTGGAATTTCTCCGTTGGGTCCGCCAATCGCTGGCCGGCGTCGCGTCAGTCCCGCCCCGCCGTGGCGGTCCTTCCGGCTGGCAGAATGTTCGGCACGAAGCTGCCCACGTCGTGCCGGTGCGGCAGTTGGAGAAGGAGCGATTTCCTTCTTGTGTGCGCCGGCTCTCTGCCCGTCGCGACAGACCTTATATAGACAGGTGTGTGCCTTTCCAAACCATGTCAAATCAACCGAATTTACCACAGGTGTACTCCAATCGAGTTGTAGAAACATCTCAAGGATGATCAGTGGAAACAGGATGCACCTGAGCTCAATTTTGAGTGTCATGGCAAAGGGTGTGCTTAGAAGGAGAGCTAAACTGGTATCAAAATACTGTTCAGTGTCTGCTATCATGGGCAGCCGTCATGATATCAGTCATCAGCCATCTTGATACAGTCCAACAGTATGAACAGTAGAACAGTATTCTGCATCTCTACTACTTATGTCCTGTATTGCTACTTTGAGTTGTTATAAATAAATTGTTCGTGTATGTGTGTGTGTTTGCGTATGTGTGTGTTTAATGTCAGGCTCCCTGCACTGCAGCGAGGGGGTGAGGTGGACAGGTACTGGCCGACGGCTGATGGCAGGCTCATAGAGTACGATATTGATGAAGTTGTTTTTGATAAAGACTCAGCTTACCAGAACATCAAAATCCTGCACTCACACCAGTTTGGCAATATCCTCATCCTCAACGGGGACGTTAGTAGGTTGCACGTCCCACACTGTTTTCAACAGCTTTTATAATGACTTTTTGACCAGACATATATAAACGTGTGGACACGTTCCTATATAAATTTCTTTGTAGATTTAGCAGAAAGCGATTTGGCCTACACACAGGCCATCATGGGCAATGGCAGGGAGCACTATGCTGGGAAGGAGATTCTGATCCTGGGTGGAGGAGACGGAGGCATCCTTTGTGAAGCAGTCAAGCTCAAACCAAAGATGATCACCATGGTGGAAATATCCTTTAGATTTCTATGTATTTTAAGCATTTTCTGGACAATTAGTCACTTTCATGTAGAATTTCTCATTGTAGAAAAAGATTGTTTATGTAGCTACTTTAATGTACCAGACATTTATCTTTTATATAAGTATTCGTACTGCTGCTATAATAGAACTTGGGAGATCCAAATTGTTGTGATTAAGCTGGAAAAAAGGGCCTAGTCCTCCTCCTCTTCATCCTGTGTGAAATTTGTAAATCAAGTCCAAAGTATAGACACACCTACTCCTAGAATGGTTTTCTTCACTTTTTCTACTATTTTAGAATAATAATGAAGATATTAACACTATCAAATTGATTTATCTGACCAGGAACAGTGTTAAACAAATCAAAACTCATTTATATTTTAAAATGTTAACAGTATTCCTGATTTTTGAGGACACTTCACCCAGGAAGCTTCTCTTGATGTTCCCAAATAGGCAGAGCTCCTCACTGCTTCTCCTAAGATCTAAATGAAAATTATTAAATAGATTATAGCTAATTTGGGGAAATTAATAAAAACAAACTAAGGACCAAACCTGTTCCAGCATGACAATGCCGCTGTACACAAAGCAAGCTCCATGAATACATTTTGTCAAGGTTGGAGTGGCAGAACTCGAGTGGGCTGCAAAGAGCTCAGACCTCAACCCCACTGAACACTTTCAGGATGAACTGAAACCCTGACTGCACCCCAGACCTCCTCGCCCAACATCTGTGCCTGACCTCACTAATGCTCTTGTGGCTGAATGGGCACATCCCCACAGACATGCTTGAACATCTAGTGGAAAGCCTTCCCAGAAGAGTGGAGGTTATTATAACAACAAAGGGGGAACTAAATCTGGAATGAGATGTTCAAAAAGCATATATGGGTCTGATGGTCAGGTGTCCACATAGTTTTGGCCATATAGTGTACTGTATAAGGTTAATGTTATTTTTCATTCCATAATTCACACATCACGGGGCTGTAATGAGGTGCAGTTAAGAGGTACAGCGTTTTATTTTCTTAATAACACCTGCACATAGACCAGATGGTGATTGACGCATGTCGGAAGCACATGAGGAAGACTTGTGGGAATGTTCTGGATAACTTAAAAGGGGACTGTTATGAAGTAAGGCCAGTTATCTATCTATCTATATACTGTATCTATCTATAAAATTGAAGTCGTCTAGTTCATATCTGTTACCAAAGGCTATACATGTAACTGCCTTCTTCATTTCTTCTTTTATCTCTCTCTACATTCATTCACAGGTTTTGGTAGAGGACTGTGTTCCAGTACTTAAAAAGTTTGTAGAAGAGGGAAGGACATTTGATTACGTCATCAATGATCTAACCGCAATCCCCATTTCTACAGCACCTGAGGAGGGTTTGTGTTCATATTTATACCTTTATGTGAACCTAGTTCAGACTAAATGCTGAAAGATTCTCAGAGCTTTCTAAACTGTAATAACACAAAAATTGTACAGCTGCTTAACTTCTGAAAATCTGCATTTTTGCAGAGTCAATGTGGGAATTCCTGAGGCTCATTCTTGATTTATCAATCAAAGTTCTACGACCTAGCGGCAAATACTTCACCCAGGTGAGCACGTGGCTCTCTTGGGAATCTCTTGGCATGTCCAGATTCAATCTGATTACGATTCAGGCTGCCAAGATGTGATCTTTGTTGATCCTTTTTTTTAATTTTATTTCTACAGTCTACCTTGATGCTTGCAATTGCTTGATGCTTGGTATTTTGTGAACTGTTACAGAATCTATCAAAAGAGAATCATTTAATCAATGTTTTTCCATACCTTGTTTACTTGAGATGATGCTCCTCCTACAGGGTAACTGTGTGAATCTCACTGAGGCACTTAGTGAGTACGAGGGGTTGCTGAGAAGACTTTCATGCAATGTGGGTTTCTCCAAAGAAGTGGTGTGTGTTCCCTCCTACCTAGAGCTGTATCCTTTGCCGAACCAAATGTGAAATAGTTCAATGGTAAATGTTTTGGGGAGATTTTAAATCAAATTCTGTTTATATTTAGCATTTAGAAGATCATTTTACTATGGACATTTGAATTAATATAGGATTGTTGTATACACTGTAAAATTAAAGGGTTTGTTCTTTAAGATAAAAATTGACACCCAGAAAACACAATAAAGAGATACAGAGCTGGCCACATCCACACAACCGTGTAGTTATGTGATTAGGTAGATGCAGCTACATGTTTCCTTCAGACTTATTAGAAATGGTCCTTAATAATGTTTCCTCAGGTGGATATTCTACACCATTTGGAAGAAGTAATGCATAGTCCCTGCTTGCTGAAGCCTCACCCTTCGATGCACTGAGGGGAGACATGCACTCATTTCTCCATGCACTGTTTTTCCTGTCGTGCTGTGCCCTCCTTTTTTTAGATGCCAGTTTTTAATTTCATTTTTGAAATCACACAATGATTGTATGTATGTTTTTAGTTTGTTAGATGGTTTACTGTGCGGCTGTTCTGCATTGACTCTCTAGTGAGCACTGTGGTGCAGTGTGTATGTGGGGGTGTGTGTGGATTGGATACTGCAGATGATGCCGAAGCCTGAAGGGTAATTAAGCATGTTTTCCACCTCTGAGTGCATTGAACAATCAGACAACAGGCTATTTGCATTCTGGTTTTATGATAAATTATGCTTTTTACTGTAGCTTCACTGATCTGGTTGTGTTTTATTTTTTTGACTTCCTATTGTTACTGAGCTTTGATTTGATTTGACTCACTGGAAAGTTAATAGCAGTGTTGATGCTGAGGGTGCTCAAGGAGGATCCTTTCTGTTCAATCATATATGTTAAAAGGGAAAAGGGTTCTGCAGTAGCAGAGTTCGTTCTAGAGTTCTTTTGTTGAACTGTGAATATTATTTTGTTTTAGTTTTTTTTATGATTAGCGCCTATTACATTCTGACTTTAAGTTTTCTGTGTGTTAGGCACATTTGCTTGAAGGAAATGGCTTTTACTGACTGTGGATCCCACATATTTACTTTCATCATCAATATTAAGGTGCTTCATTGACCTTATTTATTTTTATTTTATTTCAGCAAATACACAGTACTCTTGCTCTGAAAATACACTGAGTTCATCAGAGTGATAAAGATCTATTAAAGAGACTTGGAGAGAACATTTTCTGGCCTCAGACATGTCTTTCAGATTTGTTTTGTTTTTTTGTTTCTGATTTTTAAAATTGTATATGGTGGAGGATTCAATTCACCTGTTTATGAAGAAATGTGTTTGGAAGAGAAAAGGCATAATAAGGTACAAAGGAAATTTTTATATTTCATTAAAACTATTCCCATGACCTAGATTGTTTCACTACTTTGCAGATGAGTCATTTTTAACATTTAATATTTGATCATATTTGTATTTTTATATATAAAAAAATTAATCGTTTATATTTTCACAGATTTATCACATTTACTAATATTTGTCATACATATATTTGTAATGTGCAGTGAGCTGCCATTTTACATACAAGTGCATTTACATATTTAATAAATGGGCAGCTCATACTATTAAATACCAAGTTAATATTAATCCCATATAGTTATTATGCAAGCTCTATTGTAGCAAAGTTTTATCTATCTATCTATCTGTCATAGCAGGGACATGTGTGTGTGTGTGTGTGTGTATGGGTATATATATAATATATATATTATGTATGTATGTATGTATGTATGTATGTATACACACTAATACTGCCACTAATATTGGCACAAGTGGTAAACACAAGCAAAGAAGGCTGTGAAAAATCTTTATTGTTTAACCTTTTGCTTTTTTGTTAATTTTTTCTTACAAAAATACTCTGCTCTCAGGGATATCAAACAATTGCAAACAAAACACAGGTTTATCAAAAAAATCTTTATTGGCACCATTTTAGTCAATACTTTGTGATACCTCCCTTTGCCAATATAACAGCTCTGAGTCTTTTCCTATAATGCCTGATGAGGTTGGAGAATACACGCAAGGGATCCGAGACCATTCCTCCATACAGAATCTCTCCAGATCCTTCAAATTTCGAGGTCCACGCTAGTGGACTCTCCTCTTTAGTTCACCCCACAGGTTTTCTATGGGTTTCAAGTCAGGGGACTGGGATGGCCATGGCCGCACCTTGATTTTGTGGTCAGTGAACCATTTTTATGTTGAATTTAATGTGTTTGAATCATTGTCCTGCTGGAAGATCCAACCACGGCCCATTTTAAATTTTCTGGTAGTGGCAGTCAGGTTTTCATTTAATATCTGCTGATACTTGATTGAGTCCATGATGCCATGTATCCTAACAAAATGTCCAGGTCCTCTGGCAGAATAACAGCCCCAAAACATTGAAGAGCCACCACCATATTTAACTTTGGCCATGAGGTACTGTTCCATATGGCTACCTTACTGTGTGGCAAAACCATCTCTGGTGATTATTGCCAAAAATCTGTATTTTAGTTTTATCTGACCATAGAACCTAATTCCATTTGAAGTTCCAGTAGTGTCTGGCACACTGAAGACGCTTGAGTTTGTTTTTGGAAGAGAGTAGAGGCTTTCTAACCCCAAGACGCAACTAACTTCTGCAATTCTCTAGCTGTGATCCTTGGAGATTATTTTGGCCACTCGAACCATCTTCTTCACAGCGTGTTGAGACAATATAGACACACGTACAATTCCAATTGATTCATAACATTTCTAGTTGACTGGAACTTCTTAATTATTTCCCTGATGGTGGAAATGGGCATTTTCAATGCTTGTACTATTTTCTTATAGCTACTTCCTATTTTGTGAAGCTCAACCACCTTTTGCTGCAAATCATAGCTATATTCCTTGAACTTACCCATTGTTATGAATGACTGAGGTAATTTGGCCTATGTGTTACCTCATATTTATATCCCTGTGAAACAGGAAGTTATGGTTGAACAATTTCCTGTTCTAGTCACCCAGGTGTACTTAATTTTTTTTTTTTTTTTTTAAATATCAGTGGGAATGTACTTCAAACATATTTTTCATATATGAATTCATAGGGGTGCCAGTAATTGCTGCTCACCTATATTTATCAAAGTTTTTTTTAAAACCTGTGTTGTGTTTGCAATTGTTTGATATCCATGAGAACAGAGTATTTTTGTGAATTTTTTTAACAAAAGATCAGAAATGTTAAACAATAAAGGCAATAAAGTCTTCTTTGTTCATATTTACCAAGGGTGCCAATATTAGTGGAGGACACTGCGTGTGTCCATGGTTGTGCCATGGCTTTTAACTTGGGAGAGATTATATTTATATTTATATATATATATATATATATATATATATATATATATATATATATATATATATATATATATATATATAATGTGTGTGTGTGTGTGTGTGTGTGCAAAGAAATGCTGTAGAGCAAAGATGGCTTCAAAATAATGAAATTAAATGTTTCTGCATTTACAATAAAATACTGTAAAGAGCAGTATACCTTAGTAAATGAAACAAAGTCAATATTTGGTGTGAAAAAAAGAAAAATAAAGAGAGTAGTCCCCAGTACAATTATACATACATACATACATACGTATGTATATACATCCCCATGTCAGTCAGGGTTTAATTTACTTATTTTCTAAAATATGTTGTAGAGCTAAAAACAACAGTGGCAGTCTTCATGCTAGAATCACTCTTCCCTTAGTACGTTTTGGCATAACTCTGCACCAGTTAGAAATGTACAATTATACCAATTTTATTTGTATATATAAAAAAATTTAATCTACTATTTCTGTACAAATATTATTATTATTATGTCTTTTAAGCAGTTTAGTCATGCAGTTTCCACACTGGCAGCTGGAAATTTCAGTCAGAGCACACAAATAAAGAATCTTTGGGGCAAGTGAAGCATTGTGTACATTTTATTTGGGGCAAACTACCGCTTTAAAATGGAGTACATGACGGAAATTACGGTTCTTTTCAGTGAGTCAGATCAATCAGTTCATCGCACTATGAGCCGTTTCTTTCGACTCCTAGACAGGTCACTACCACATTTTTTTTTCAAAGGCGGCCAAAATTTTTCATAGATTTTTGCCTATACAGTGCTTATATGGTTCAATGAATTGCATTATTTAATTATAATTATAATTAATTTTATTATTTAATGCATTGTATTCTGAATTGCATTTGTAATAACTAATGTATGTAAAAACAGCTGCTCGATAATTAAACAGAGAAACAGCAAGCATTCCGATATGAAATGAAGGTGAGTCAAATTATTTAAAGTACAGAAACGCTACATTAAATTTGCAGAAATAAAGATATTTATTTATTTATTTATTACTAGTACATTGTTCTCAATACCGCCGTCTAGTACTACCTTTTACCAGGTACACTTCTGTGACAATTATTTACAATAATCAATGCAAAATAAAAAGGAACGTTTTCATTCGACTGACCCTCGTATTTGTCTTGTTCCTATTTATTTACTTATGTATTTATTTATTTCATTTTAATTTATTTTTATTTAAACCGACTCATCAGTATTCAGAATTGGCGTCCAAAGTTCATATAAAAGAGCCGGTTCAGAGAGTCGACTCGTTGTCGAACAACACATTTCCGTGCTGTAGTCTTTCAGGACTAGAGTCTGAATCTGTTCTGTCAATATCAAGAATGAAGTTTATATGCTAAAACGAAAATTATAATTAAGCAAACTTTTTTTTTTAATTCGGCTTGACCAGTTTTTACGAGTTGTAAAGTTGTAAATCCTGCAGATTAAAAAAAAAGTCCCCATATCGTGTCTAAAATCAGATGCTCAGCATGTCACTCGAGCATTACCTCATCTTCTTGCGGGGGCTCTACGTCTTTGCAGTCCTTAATTGATGTGTTTTATGGGAAATGTAGTTCTCAGACAGCCACAGCGCATATAGATTGTGCAGTAAAGCCGCAGTTGGTCGCCTCTATTTCCTACAATGCTGCGCTGAGAAAGGCCGCTGGTGGGTGGTGGCTTTTGCTTGTGAGGGGTTTGGTTAGATTTCTATAGCTACATATTTGTAAACTAGCTGTTAACTAGCTTTAAACTAGTTTGTAAAAATAACAATAAAAACATTTATATGGTGCAACGACAAGCGGATTTTGCTAAGGAAAGGTGTTAATCGCAGAAATGGAGAGACAGTTGCATTTGAATTTGTTAGCTTCCAGACCCCCGACGGCAGGAGGGTTACAGTCGGGCTCAAAAATGAAAATGGGGTGAGTTAGTAGTTTAAGAAATGTAAATACACAAACATGAACGTTTATTAACGGAGCTAGTTAAGCTAACAATGTTGGCGTGTTTATCGTGTGTGTGCGCGCGCGCATTAGCTAGCCTTGTTAGCTGGCTTCTGTCCACCTCTTAAACATTAATGTCACGACTTTTAGTTCAATTGGCACAATGTGGACCTATAAAACGTCTGTTTGTCTGTCTGTCTTGCACGCTAAGTAAGTCTGTGTGCTATATCTAGAGTTGGGCGATATGACGACAATATCGATTGTCAATACAATTTTCTGAGATATCACCTATCTTTTATAACATTTAAAACAACACAATTACAATTAGGCTATAAACTGGTTGGAACCAGATTATTTGATGTTTTGTACTGTGTTGAGTCCTTGCAATTGTAAAGTGTTTTTTTTTTTGTTTTTTTTTTTTTTTTTTAGTGTTATTTTTTTTTGTAGACATTAAGAATGTACCATTAGACAGTTTTGCTGGGAGCAAACCTATATATTGTGATACATATCATGTACATAGACATGTCTTCCAGGTGTCATGATGTGTTATGTTTGTTATATCAGCGATAAACAACAGCCAGTGAGAGTCAGAGGAAATTCATGAGCAGCAGATCCCTGAATCCAGTTCTGTCATCTACAGCATTTTCCACAGGCAGAAGCGAACCTAGTTTATGTCATCTTTAAGAAGGGCCCCAGACATTTATTTTGCCTGGGGCCTTTCTGAAAGATTTATGTTCTTATGTCTTCATGTTACCCAGAGATATTGTTGTGACCCTTTACGTTCATGGAGGAATCGCAGTAGACGCAAGTTTCGAAAGACTTCATTTCTTTATTGAAAACAATCGTAAGAGCGTAGAAAAGCGAATGGAGAATGAGGCGATATGTACAATTGTTGAACAGGGTCTTAAAAACGTGTCTTCTTACCCTGTGAAATAAACATTTTAACAAAATATTTCTTAGGCTCCAACTGATATAATTATACAATGTTCATTTTAAGAGTAGTCAAAACACATCTAACAGAACATGGTGTTTCTTTTTTTTTACAGCTTCATGCTGTGTTTTGCAAATATGAAATCAAACCTCAGTGAGGAAACAAAATGTCCATCTTCAACTAATGTTAACTTAACATATAAACCAGGGGCACGAGATGGACTGTTAATCATCTGGGGCTGAGCCCAGATTCTTCTCTGTCAAAAAACCTTTAAAGACGTGCTTCTAAATAGACTGTTTCCATGCATTTTTTTTTCTTGCTTGTGAGGACTGATTGCTTAAAAAATTTGAAAATTGGACATGGTTGGATTTATCATAAAGTGGTATCACTGTTTGCAGACCTACCGGGCCGATAAAATATAAAAACTTTTTGGCTGTCTAACATGAGACTAGGCTAGTTTGGTGTCGCTAGTCAAGGGGAGGCAGAGCTAAGCTATCATTGTATGGGTTTAGCTGCTACAGTGCCATGCAAAGTACTGTATCTTTCCTTATGCTCTGCTCATATCATGTTCACGTAACTTGGAACTCATATAGACATTTACACACCTTGTTTTCCTGCTCAGCAGGGAATGTTAGTGTTCAGTGGATGTTAGTATTTCAGTTTCAATCCCTTTACTGGCGAAAATAATAATCATAATAGTCATAAAATTGTCATATCTATTTTTCCCCTCACACTGACTGTGTGATCTAGCGTTTGGCAGAATTGAGAGCTGTCATCCAATTAGACACAAGTATTTTCATGCATTTTCCAGTAAACCCTGTTTGATTGGCCTCGCCTCCGTTCGCTGAAGATAAAACACAACACTCCGTTCAGTGAAGTTACAAAATGTCTTTTACTGACGCTCAGTTACACAGTGATAAACCGCTCACAATGGAGAATTATTCAGGGCTAACGGAAAAATCTTCAGGGCTACAGCCCCAAATACCCAGGGCAGGTTACGTCCCTGGTATTAACTAATGTACTTACTAACGTAAAGTATTGATTCGCGTGAGCAAGAGACACAGTACCCCCTTTAAGGGGTTGCTGAGATGTTGCTGTACATTATTTTAAGATGAAAATTTCTGATTATTTAAGTGATCAGCCCTCAGGGGCCCTCTCAGTATGTGGGGCCACAGGCAATTACCTGCCTCGCCTGCCCGTAGATATGCCTCTTCCCACAGGATTATGGGATACTGAGGTGCATGGAACTCTGACCGTCTGGGGGGGTCTAGGGGTGTGCTTATGGCGGAAAATCCGTGGCAAAAATCCAGAGCGTGTTATTGATGCTCTTCTGCGCAGACACTCAACGGACACTCTTCATGTGAGTCGTTTAATTTTTTTCATTTGTTGATGGTTTTCGATTGATACCCTTGCAACATACTACATTGTGTAATAAAATATATGTAAATGCAGGGTATCTTTACCAGTTGTTAATAGACAGAAAGTGTTCTACCAGTTTACTAGCTAGCCTTGTATTCTTGGGATGTTAATAAATAGCGATCCATCCAGCTGATATCATCATATTGATAATCATTCATGCACCAAGACTCTTCATAATGAATTGTGAGCCGCCAGATAATAAATCATTGGCTTAGTAACAGAGGGTTATGACTTTACTGTTGTGACTTGAAGCTGCTGACTCCAACGTTGCTGCAAGGGGATGAAACCACATTCATCTAGCAGATTTTTAAAATCTTCTGATAGGTTTCTTTTGTATGTCCCTTGATCCTGTTTAAAAACAAAGGGGGATAGAGCTTTTTCAGTCGCTGCCCCTCGTTTATGGAATCAGTTGCCACTGGACATCTGCCTTGCACCTTCTATTATCATTTTTAAAAAGTGGCTGAAAACCTATCTCTTGTCCCAGGCGTTGTTTTTTTTTAAAATTTTATTTAAGTTTTACTATTGTTTATTGTCTGTCTCTATTTGTTTTATTCTGTTTATTCTAATATATTAGATAATGTTGTATGTTGCAAGGGTATCAGTCAAAAATGATCAACAAATAAAAAATAAATGACTCCCATGAAGAGTGTCCGTGGATGAAGCCGTGTCTCTCGTGAAGAACAGGTAACAGGTCAATTAGAACTGATTTCCGGAAAAATTAGTTAGCCAATGATATTCAAGGTCACAGTCAAGTCAGTTGGGCCCGCCCACTGCTGACAATAATAAAAAGTATTCGCACAAGCAGAAAGAGGAGTTGAGAAAAGAAGCAGCTCCTGAGTGTGGGGAATTATTGTTTTTTTTTTTTTTTTTTGGTGAATACTGTTTTTTTTGTTGTTGTTGTTGTTTAAAACGAGTACGCAAGTTTTCCCCTTTCCACGCACATTCATCTATTTTCCTCTCGTGGTTGTAATGTACTACACGCATGAGCGTCAATAATGCGCTCCGATTTTTGGCATGGATTTGCCACATTAATGCAGCCAGGTGGCTCCAGTGCTTGTGTGAGCATGTGCATGTACAGCAGGGGGGAGGGGAGCGGAGAGGTCTGACTGACCAGGGTGAGGGTCTTACTCACAATGCTTGACAGATGCTTTGCGAAATCAACGGCGCAAAACAGAGATCTTTAATGTTATTATGAGAAATGTAGAAATATTTTCAGTTCATTATGCACTGTGGTGGGATGACGTGCGGCGTGGTGGGATGACATGCGGCGTGGCGGGGCGCCACAGTCTAAGTAATTGATCTATTTGTATGGCAAAATGTAAGCACAATAATAATGCTGCTATAAGAAATTAAGTGGCATGTCAAACCAAAAAAATTTGTTAGGAGCAGAAAAATTAAAAACAATCACAACATGATCCTTGGTGGTGCACAGTGTTTTTTTTTTTTTTTTTTTTTTTAAAAAGGTATGCTTTATTGCACTGTATCTCCAGTTCTCTTTGCAGAACAGACAATCCTCGCTGCCCATGTCCCCACAGCCAATCCTTCCTCCACATTTTTCGCTGACTTTACATATTGCTCCCATTGAGATTAATTGAATTCAGAGCATTCACAAATATACAGTGGTGCCAGAATTTTCTTTATATCTGCATATATATATAATGACCTAAAACATCGTCAGATTTTCGCACAGGTTTTCAAGTCCTAAAAGTAGATCATTGGATCATTTTCCTCAATAAAATTAAAAATGACCATGTATAATATTTTTGGTCTCATTTGTTTTACTGGGTTCTCATGGTCTACTTTTAGGACTTGTGTGAATATCTGTTCATGTTTTTGGTCATATTTATGCAGATATATAGAAAATTCTTTCAAGCACCACTGTATTTGTGAATATTCTGACATGTTGGGCAGCCTTTAGACATAAGAATCACTGACCCTCAAACTAAGAGAATATTTGAATGACTTCCTTCCTTCCTTCCTTCCCTCAGTGTAGGCGTAGATCAGTTGATAAAGGACACATAAGCTTTTAAGAAGCTTCCATCGTAATTCCACTTTTCTGCAATGTAGTACAGGTGAAATAAATGTCCTCAGCTGCTCAGAGTTTCTATAATTCTATATTCCTTCCCTATTTTTTCACCCAGACCTGGAAGAAGGCATGACTTCTCACCCCTGCCGTGGAGTCAGTATTTTGAAACCATGGAAGATGTGGAAGTGGACAATGACAACAGCAAAGATATATCCTTTATTTAACTTCACTATGGTTTGGATGCGATATGATGTGGTTCAATGAGACTTTTATATAACAACTTGAGTCATTGATGGATGGATGGAAAATAAAACATTTAAAATTTAATTTTAAATATCATGATGCTTGTTGTGTGTCATGAAAATGTTGATATTTTTTGCCATGTTCCACCTACGTAGATGTTGCTCAGTCTGACAATGCCCACGATAACTCAGAACAAGTGTACTATAACTGTCAGTACACTTGTGTAACTGTCATGTGTAGACAGATTATAAATTCATTAAGTCCAGTGTATGCCAGCTAATGTTTTAGTCCCCAAGTATGACACTCTACAGGGTGTCCCCCAAGCGTCTCCATACATAGTGGAAATAAACACCTTTTAGCAAAATGTCTTCCAAAATTTTTCATACTTAGTTTATATATATATAATATGAGAATGCCTTTGACAAAAGGAGAACATATTGAAATCATTCTCATGGCTGGATCTCATACAGATAAAGATCTGTAAAGCTTATTTGGATTTTAGAAAATGATCTGTAAAATACAGTCTCCTGAAAAAGGAACATTACTTTTTTTTTTTTTACATTTACTTGGCTAGTTATTTGTCCACCCCTGTGTATTCATATTAAGGCTCTATTCATTTATTAAATCGGATATACTCATAGCATGGAGAAACCGTTGCATTTATATTTGATAGTTTCCAGACATGGAATGTGTCATTGATGCATTATGCTTTGTTGTCCACTTTGTCCTGTTCACCATTCCCTGACTCCTGTGCACACATTCAGAATCTACAGCAGTGGTTCTCAGGGTCCGGTGCTGCTCCTGCTTCATGGAGGAGGCCACTCTGCTCTCTCCTGGGCCGTCTTCACTGTTCGTGTCCTCAGCGTCTAATTTAAACCTTCTATACATATGTCATCGAGATATACTTTATAAATCAGTGACCCATTTATTCATTGTATAGAATTACAGTTAGTTGGAATTCAAAATGAAGGTTAAGTCTCAGTTTGTTGGTTATTTGCTATTTCAGGGAGTGATATGTAGCAGGATTAAGTGCAGGGTTGTAGCTATGGACCTCAGGGCACATGGTGAGTGGTGACTAATTCCTTTCACAAAAAAAAAAAAATCATTTAATTTCTTTTCTTATACTGACTGCCTATAAACTGTGTAGTTTTCCATTATGCAGTAAGTGATTTCTCTCTGCACGCACTGTTTTGGTTTAATAACTTGTAGGGGACACAAAAGTGAAAAACCCAGAAGACCTGTCAGCTGAAACAATGGCCAAGTGAGTCCTTGGACCATTTTTTCAAAAGAGTGTTATGAGACCATGTTTTTTTCCTGTGAACTAATATTTGAGCTGTATCATCATACAGGGATGTTGGGAAAGTTGTGGAATCTCTCTATGGTGAAAACCCACCCCCAATAATGATGATCGGTCACAGCATGGGTGGAGCAATAGCAGTCCACACTGCCACAGCCAATCACGTGCCATCGTTGCTGGGCTTGTGTGTGATTGATGTAGTGGAAGGTAGATTTTTTTCCCCTTCCTTTCCTCTTTTGTTTTTTAGTGAATGATCCAGTTTCCTATTAGATATTATTCAAAACATAGTACTGCATTTCAGGTTATTGAAGCATGGTGTCTTGGCATTCTCATTATTTTGTTAGCTGTATTTATGTTACACAATATACTAAAAAGTGCATTCCTTAAGATGTGTTTGCTTTGAGGGCGTACTCTCACTAGGCCCGGTTGCCTTATATCGTGCCCAAGCATGATTGTCCCCCCCCTTCCCACTCCCCTGCTGGCCTGCACTCACATTACACTTAACGTTCCGGGCCTGAGCACACTTGCATTAATACTATGCGGCTTTTTGTTTTGAAGAAGCCAGGAAGAAAACGCTCTCGCACAGCGTAATGGAGTCCATCATCGTAAAGTTATTTATCTTAAAACATACTTTTTTTAAAGGTTAGCTTTTACTTGACTTTTGAAGAAAAAAAATTGACTATTGGTATGTCTGCTTATTTTTTATGATTTGTATCTATACATGATTGTGCGTTTTACGTGAAGCGCTTTGAGAGTTCCTTTTAAAGGCGCTATATAGTATAAAGTTTATTATTGTGGCTTATTTGGAGTCGTTTGGGGCGTGGTGACACACAGCCCTCTCACTTGCCTAATATATTTATCACTTATGCAGCGCAACGATTTTCACTTAATCGTGCTGCACGGTACAGAATATTTTTCACAGGCAGCTGACAGTCGCATCACTGACGTCATGTTTCGAATTTCGTGCTCGGCCACAGTTAGCATTTACACTAAATGCGTACCATGCCTGAGTCCAACTGAACCGTGCTCAAGCCCAGCTCTTCAATGGGCCTGGGCACGGTTCAGCATTACGGAATGATCACACTAGTCAAACGAACTGGACTTTGGGGGGGGTCAAACTTGCTCAGGCATGGTTCAGATCGCCTGGTACGAGTATACCTTAAATGTGATATGTGCTCCCTTCATTGTGTATTCGTTCTGATTGTTCTTTTTAGGTACAGCGATGGATGCCTTAAACAGTATGCAGAATTTTTTAAGGGGTCGACCAAAAACTTTCAAGTCAGTGGAGAATGCTATTGAATGGAGGTACGCTACAATAGTGGTTTCACATTTAGAAAAAAATATAGGCATCTTTCTGGCTGAAACATCGTGTAGATAGAGAAAATTGGCACTGTGTTGTTGTTATTAAGGGGTATATTACACACTTTAACTTATTGGCAGGAGTATCTCAATACATGATATCATTATATGAGCAATAATACATGACCAGGACTGTTCCCACCCCAAAACTGATTATTTTATACCACATATAGTTACATTTAATGTTGTGGAATGTCCATGAAACAAGATATTTTCTATTATCACTTATATTATAACCGCTATTAAGAATCATTCCTTCACCAGCTTATCTTTTTTTTTTCTCTCATTTGAAGTTACTGGCACTGGAGACTCCTTCCAAAAGCCCTAAATAAATGTCTCCACACAGAAAACTTCATAATATCATGATTTAAAAATCAGGTTTTGTGGCACATCCGCCAACAGTGCTGTGAAAAAGTATTTTCACAGCTGATTTCTTCTGTTTTTGTGTATATCTCATATTAAATAGTTTTACACACAATACAGTTTTTTATTGAAGCAAAAAAAGTTATCCAACACCTATCACCAATTTGTAAAACAAATTGCCCCCTTAAACTTAAAATCTGGTTGTGCCACCTTTAGCAGATATAACTGCAACCAAACACCCTGTGGTGTAATTCTGGCCCACTCTGCTTTGCAGAACTGCTTTAGTTCAGCAACATTGGAGGGTTTTCAAGCATGAACTGCCTGTTTAAGGATCTGCCACAGCATCTCAATTGTTTCAAGTCAGGACTTTGACTAGGCCCCTCCAAAACTTTAATTTAGCTTTTCTGAGCCATTCAGAGGTAGATTTGCTCCTATGCTTTGGATCGTTGTCTGACTGCAGAATCCAGTGGGGCTTGAGTTTCAATTTACGGACTGAAAACCGGACATTCTCCTTTAGGATTTTCTGGCAGAGAACAGAATTCATGTTTCCCTCAATTATTGTAAGTTGCCCAGGGCCTGAAGCAGCAAAGCATCCTCACAAAATCACACTTCCACCATCATGCTTGACTATAGCTATGATGTTCTTTTTGTGGAATTCTGTGTTTGGTTTACACCAGACCCCTCTCTTACAAACAGTTCCACTTGTGACTCCTCAATCCACAGAACATTCTCCCAAAAGGTTTGAGGATCATCAGGGTGTGGTTTGGCAAAATTTAGACGAGCCTTAATGTTCTGGGTTAGCAGTGGTTTTCGCCTCGCCACCCTTCCACGGATGTCATTTTTGCCCAGTGTCTTTCTGATAGTGGAGTAATGATCGGTGACATTTATTGATGCAAGAGAGGCCTGTAGTTCCTTTGATGTTGTCCTTGGCTCTTTTGTGACTTCCTGGATGAGTAGTTGCTGTGCTCTTTGCGGAATTTAGGAAGGTCAGCCACTTCTGGGAAGGTTCACTACTGTTACGAGTTTCTCCATTTGGAGATAATTTCTCTCACTGTGGTTCTTTGGAGTCCCAGAGCCTTTGAAATAGCTTTGTAACCCTTTCCAGACTGGTGTATTTCAATCACCTTCTTCCTCATCATTCCTGAAATTTCTTTCAATTTTGGCATAGTGTGTTACTGGGTAAGATCTTTTAACCAACTTCATGCTGTTGAAAAAGTTCTATTTAAATGTTGATTTCATTGAACAGGGTTTGCAGTAATCAGGCCTGGTTGTGTCTAGTCCAGGTTGAACCCCATTATGAATGCAGTTTCATAGATTTGGGGGAATTAGTAACGATGGGGGCAAATACATTTTTCTTTAAAAACTGAATTTTGCAATTACTCAGGTTGCCTTTGTTTTATCTTAGATTTTGTTTTAATTTCTGAAACAATTTAGTATGAGAGACACAAAAACAGAAGAAATCAGAAATCAAAAACTTTTTCACAGTGTTGTATGTACCTGTGAATTAGCTGTTCCTATAGAAATGATAATCTTTTAGAACAAGTGCATTCATGTTTGATATACAAGCGCTTATTAAATTTCAGTTGTTTCTGTCTCTGAGCTTGTGCTGATTGGCTGCTGTCATATATTCAGTTCAACTCAGTTTTATTTGTACAGTGCTTTTAACAAGCAGCTTTACACAAATATATAAATTCTGGTTAAAAATGTTAGATATATAAATTTATCCCTGCTGAGCAAATCAAAGGCAACAGTGGCAAGGAAAAACTCCCTGAGAGAATATGACAAAACCTTGAGAGGAACCAGACTTAAAAAGGAACCCATCCTCATTTGGGTGACACCGGATAGTGCAATGAAATTATTCCCTTCTATAACTGTGTCTCATGTATCTCTAGGCTGTCCATGTGGGGCCATCCTCGGCATAAAGTAATGCTGCATATGTTAAATATCTGACTACCCAACTTTAATGGCAAGCGTGTGGAAAATATTGAAAATGGCTCTTTTGTAATTTGAATAAATTCAAATGTATGTCCTGGTAATTTGGATTTCCTCACTATTTTTTCTGTATATTACTGTAAGTGTGAAGAGTGGACAGATCAGGAATATCGAGTCTGCACGAGTGTCTATGGTTGGACAAGTAAAAAAGTAAGTGCTTCCTACATGTATGTTCCATATTGTTAGAGCTACTGAAATATATATGTGCTGTGTAAAATTGATTGATTTATTTATTTATTTATTTATTTTTAGATGTGATGCGCCTTTGAGCAGTCCTGGCATTTCTAAGAGCATCAGTGAAGGGATCATTGAGGAAGAGGAGGAAGAGGAGGAAGATGAACGGTCCAACCACAAAAGGAAGAAAGAAGACGACCAAGAGGTAATAGGTGATGTTTCAGGACATCACTATAGGTTGTTTTATTAGTGCAGTTATATGCTGATAAACAGCAACAAAGAATGTGCTTTTATTAAATTGCTAAAAATGAATCAGTACTTTTTAGGCTATACTGTTTAAATTTTTTTTTTTTTTTTAAATCAGTGCAGCAAATGTGAGATAATAAATCTGTGTATATGAGCTGCAACCAGTACGCACTGGGCATGTTTACTCATTGTGTTACTTCTTTTCCGAAAACACGCATAGCAGAGTACATACCAAAGTTGTCTCCCAAATGACATACTATACCCTTACACTATACACCATGCACTAGCTTGTGTAGCACAGAAGCACTACAGTGATGCAGTGATATTATTATTAATTTATTAATTTAGGAGTGTAGTTTAATTAAAAAAATAATGCATTAATGCTTATATATAATATAAACATGGAGCTTGTGTCCCACAGCAGAGCCCTCGTTATAAGTCACTGACCAGCCTTGGAGAATGCTATGTCTAGATTTAGGATGCTATCAGAGGCTTTTCCCAGCTGATAATGACGTGAACAAGCATGTTCAGATGAAGTGGCGTTCAAAAACGAGCCTGGATTGTCTAGTTTATGACCGCTGACAAGTTCTAAACTAACAGAGTGGGAATGTGTAGTGATATGCCATCTGCAATAACGAATGTGCTCTTTTACACTGGTACAGTGTCACAGTGCAAGGTTTTTATTTAAATTTTAATTTGTCTTGAAGGACAACGTTACTCAGCAGAGACTTATGTAGTTTACTGTAGAGTTGGCTTCATCTAAGTATGACATTTTCAGACTTACAATGTATTACATTTACCCAGCTTTTTGTTTTTCTGTCTGCCTTGCTACTGGTTTTATCCACCACCCCGACTACTCCACATCCTCACATCATATTACTCAACGATTCTGTGCAACCCATAATAGAAACTAAGCCACTTCTTGATTTTTCCTAAGTAATAGTACATGATACTTTCAGAGATTTACAGTCACTGTTTGGTGGATTATTAAATTTTTTTTGGATGCCAGTTTATGTTCCCATATTAGAGATCTTGTTTCGATCACTATTATGTATACATTCCGCTACTTCTTTAAATAGTTCATATAAATCAGGAACCAATCCTTAACTATCCTTTAAAATTACAGTTACCAAACAAGTCTGGAATCAGTGCAGCAAGCCAGTGCTTCCAAAAACAATTGCTTATAAATGATATGTACATATGATCTGTATTAGTGGTGCCTTTTCAGTAGTTTTTGATCAGGGTTCTGAAACCTTTGCACATTTCTTGGATACTTACAATAGAGTTCTATGTTTAAATCAGAATGTTTTGTTAGTTCTTTTCCAGTTAAAAGTGGCTGGTGCCAGTGCCTTATCTAGAACATTTCTGTGCTTTTTCATATAATACAGTCTTCGAAACAGAGCCAGTCTGGAACGAAGGACTTGGGACAACATGGGCTTGGAAGGCAGCATGATTTTGTTGCCATGGCAACAACTTGAGGGATTTAAATGAGTAAAATGAACATCACAACCATGAATATATGTCCTGCTTTTCATTGGCACTTGAAACAGAATATGTGGCAGCTGCAGGCTTTGACTCTGGGTGGCACCAGAGTGTATGCTGTTCACCTCCCATATAACACAGCTCTTGCAATTGTTGGAATCCTAAGCAAATTATTGTAAAGATTTACAGGTTTCCAGCACCTGCATGTCAGTGGAAAGGGTTCTGTGTGCCATCATGAGAATCACTGTTGGTTTGGTCCTTAGGTGAAAAAAGAGAGTCTGTACACCTGGCGCATTGAGCTGTCTAAGACGGAGAAGTACTGGGAGGGCTGGTTCAGCGGCCTGTCCTCTCTCTTCCTCACATGCCCTGTGCCAAAGCTACTGCTGCTGGCTGGTGAGCAGACCAAAAGCCACTTATCTCACTCCAGACTTATGTAGGCATTAATGAGAAGTAAGAAAAACTAGTTAAAACGGTTACTGTATACTTGACAGACAGCACTGTCACTTAGGTTTAAAATATAAATAATAATGTTATTTCTGTTATTCTTACTTTTAAACTGTATTATTTAAAAAAATGGACCATACATTTCTGACTATACAGCATTCCTCATAATGACCTGAGTGACTAGCTATTTATAAAAAATAAAAATAAAAAAACCCAAGAAGACATTTTGTTGATTTTGCTGCTTTAATGTCTTATGACACGTCTTACTTTGCATATAATTCAGTTTGATCATCGTGTTGCCTGTCGCTGAAACCAGAACCACAGCTTTGATTTTACAGGAACTTCTACAGGAAATAAATAACTGGCTAACACTTCAAATGTGCAAATGTGAATGGAGGTTTGAGTGGAGAAATAAATGCACTTTTTTAAAATTGCCCTGTGTATGTGTGTGTGTTTTCTCTAGGCATTGACCGACTGGATAAAGACCTTACCATAGGACAGATGCAGGGTAAGTAAGGAAAAAACACAGTATAGTAGCTGCCGTTTAAAATGTTTCTATTAGGTCTGTACATTTCTGTCAGTGTGCCTCATATTATTATTATTATTATTAATATTATTATTATTATTATTATTATTATTATTATTATTATTAATATTATTGTTATTATTATTTTTTTTTTTTAATTTTATTTTTTGTTTTGTTTGCAGGAAAGTTTCAGATGCAGGTTCTGCCACAGTGTGGCCATGCTGTTCATGAGGATGCGCCTGAAAAAGTATGTTTCTTTTATTCTTGTGGTCTCTGTGTGTTGCACATACAGTACTGTGCAAAAGTCTTAAGCACCCTTAGTACAAACTTTGATATAGATATTTATTTTAGAACTTCTACATAAAATGAGTCAGTACAAAACTTTTTAGATTTCCAAACATTAGTTCTCTAGCACAGAATTAAATGTTACAGAAAAATGTTTGTATGTCATTAAAGAAGCAGCATATTACATAAGAGACACTTTTCAGACAAAAAAACACAATAATGGCTGCTGGGTTTTGCTGTAAAAATAAGAAGCGAGTGCGACAGTCAAAGTCTCCAGAAGAACCATGTCTGGTTCTGCAAGATGCTCAATAAAACTTACAGCTCACATCCTTATAAAACTGCACTAATTCTACCTGAAACTACTTTTTTTTTCTTTTTTAAAGGAAATGGTCATCATGCCAAATATTGCCTTTGTTTCATTTATAACTGTTTACTGCTCTTTTTTATAGTTTTTTTTATATATATAGTGGAGAAATTTCATTATTTTTGAAGCCATCTTGCTCTACAGTATTTCTTTGCATGTGCCTAAGACTTTTTCACAGTACTGTGTGTGTATGTGTGTGTGTGTGTGTGTGTGTGTGTGTGTATATATATATATATATATATATATATATAAATATATAATATATAATATATAAATGCTTCTATACCTATTTACATAATTCTTCTGTTTCTAAGTTGTCAATAGGGTATTGAAATTCCTCCATATTCTTTTCTGCACTAAGCACAAACTGTTTAATGTACACACATACTCTTAAATCATTGAACCTTATATATACAAACAAATTTTTTCATAAATCATTTGCTGGTGCATTTACAAAAGAAATGTGGTATTCAGCGAATACTGAGTTTATGTAAATTTGTATATAAGGAGACGCAGTAATGTAATGTAGACCTTGATGGGTTATCTACAAAACCTTGTAATTAGACTGAGTTACCTGGGCCAGATTTCTTATACAAGTTTTTAAGCTTCTTTTTCATTTGCAACAAGAAGAAGACAAGACACGCCATTAGATTATGAAAAAAGTAATGCCGCCCTATATCAGGATGAATCGTTTGTGTGTCTATGGTAGCGAACACGCTTCAGTGGCTAAGCTGCATTACTGGAAAACTGTAGTGCATACACTACACCTTATACAGTTTAGTTGTTATTTTGTCATTTTCAGCTTTTCCCTAAATGTTGATCAGCTGTGCTAAGAATGTACTTGGTAATTTATAGGTAATTGCCATTTATTGACATACTCATGGTAGTAAGAAGAAAATCAGTGTTCCTGAAACGTTTCTAAAACTGGCATGAAATTTTTCTTTGGTTTGACAAAAACACCAGCCCACAACTTTACTACATGATAAATGATACATTATAAATGAAGCCCAATGTGGATAATTTCAACTTAATTTGTTTAACTTTTTAACTCTAATTTGTTTATATTTGATTACTTGCTCTCAGTGGCTTAATCCCTTTTTTAACAGGTAGCTGATGCTTTAGCCACCTTCATGGTACGACATAAGTTCACCGAATTCAAGGAAGACTTCCCCTGGTAAGTGATTATGGCTTTGGAGTGGTAAATAAATTCTGTGTGTATAGTGATCTGTTTACTGAAGTGGGATTGTTTTTGCTTTTCTCTGTGTTTGTGGCGTAGACGATGTACAGTCTCTGCTAGCCTTCATCCATCAGCTTGATGCAATGAAAGTGATGAAAACATCCTCCTCATCTCTGTCGCTCATCATCGGAAATTACAGTACTACCACCAACATCATCTCTGCTGCAGATCCTTCTTAGCACTTCATTCTTAAATATTTTTGGTTAATTTTTATGAAATTAGGTATGGTTGCTATTGTTATGATCATAACTGTAGAGTGTGTAGATCTTACGTCAAGATAATTGAAACTGGCAGAGTTTATTTATTCTTATTTTCTTCTATAAGTATTTTCTTCATTTGCATTTCATCTAATGCCTTGTTTGTTTGTTGTTAAAATTAGAATGATTGCGTCATGTGTTCTGTGTGTTATTCATTGTCAATTTTCAAGATGGATACATAAAAAAGGATGTTTGAACAATTTGTACATTGTCTTTTCTGTAATGTACGTATCAGGATTTTTGTCTCATTTATGCACACAGCTCATATACACAAAAGGTTGTAGGATGTTGTACACAACAGCAAACTTACATTGTGCCAGATTTATCAAACTGGGCATGTATACATTTATTTGTAAATAAATTCAAAATTATTTCTAAATGTAAATCATCTGTGCCAGAACAGGCTGGGTAATTTATGGGTAATTGGCATTTATCAACATAATCAAATGAGTATTAAGAAAATGAGTAATACTGAAACGTGGTGGGAATTTTTAGTTTGGGTTGCCCTATGAAAACATTTACACAGAACCTTACCAAGTGATTGATATTACTTAATGTGTTAAGTACTGGTTAGTGTCTGATTTATTGTCTATTTTAGAGCTAGTCCAGAAGCCGTCTGTTTAACTGATATGTTAAGAGTAAGTCATTGTATTACAACTTGGGATTTGTTGTAGTGTAACCCATGATTAACTATACAAACCTAACATGATATTTGATTGATTTCAAATATAAACACAGTAAGTATGCTCCATTTGTTTTAACCCTTGTGTGTCAATTTAAAAAGAAAGTTACACATGGGTCCATAGAGGACAAAAATCTCCATGTCCAAAAACTGTCAAAACATAGTATAAATGAATATTTTTTCCACTTTCACTGATGTCGATTTGTAACTTTTTTTTTTTTTTTACCAGTATCAGTTCTAATCATAATTACCAAACATTCATTCATTTTCAGAATTGTAAACCTTTAAATGCTGGTTTGTTTACATAATGCCACAGATGATGTTGCTTTTTTTATGGAAAAAAAGAAAAGTAGTAATTATTGTCCATATACTAAATCCTAAGCAGAATTTTTTTTTCTTTGATTATTACAGTCTTTGATATGTCAAGGATTAACAACAACATTCATTTTGATGCATTCATATTTTTTATGCAGTGTTAGATTAAAAAAAAAAAACTACCACTCAGGTCCATAAAGGACAAAAATGTTCATCTAAAAAAAAACTGTCATACAAATATTATGTATTCATTTTTTTTTCTCCACTTTCATGGACTGATTTTTTTTTTTTTAATTTATTTATTTTTTACCAGCATGATCATAATTACCAAACATTCATTCATTTTCAGAATTTTAAATGCTGGTTTCTTTACATAATGAAAAAATCTTTAAAGCTCAGTAACCTTCTTTGGCTCGTATACATGGGGTGGGATTCGGTGATTTCCAGTACAATATCTTTTCTTTCTTTCAAACTGTTCACACACACACACACACACATAACACACACACTAACCTTAACCATAACCCTTGTAGTTTCCTTTGTATTTTCCCTGCCTTTCTCCTATTTGGAAATATTTTCTTTTATTAGAAGAAATCGATCCATTTGAAAAAATGAATACACAACCATCTTTTCCAACCAACAAATGCAAATCTCACTCTGAAAGCTTTAGATTCTCAACCACTCCACTGCAGTGAGGAGGATTATCAGTAAAAGACTTATTTAACACAGCCCAAATGAATCAGTCATACCTAATGCCAAATTAATTAATCTCTTAATCTGATTTTGTTTTTGAAAAATAATCTTGAATCCATATACCATTTGTAAGATTTTTATTCTAAATTAGCACAAATTTGACAAATTCTCATGAGAGAAAAGATACATAACGTACATACACTAAACTATACATACATTGGCCCCTGAGATGGTCAATATTTATTAGGAACAGGTTCATGAAGCTTGCTTTTATCAGTTCAGCAGAAAATATTAGACAACAATTTGTATTAAAAGCTTATTATTAAAGCTAAATAAATGTCACACCTTAGTTGGCAGTTTCTGACTAAATGTCTGAGTGGGCACACAAGCCTTTGTTTTAGTCAAAAGACTGAGTGTCTGAACACTGAGTGTCATGCAGACACTCAGTGTTCAGCTTTACATAAAGCACATTGCTGAATAGGATTAGCTGTGTTTGACAAAGCAGAACCCCATCTTTGAGTTACGATGTACACCCACTGCTACTATGTTTTCTCTGAATAGGTTTCTTTAACAATAAATACAACATCTATATTGTACACTTAAGCATATGATATGCCATTGGTACATGGTATAATGGTATACTTGAACAAATGGCTTTAATTCAGCGTACATTGACAGTAGACTTGCGTTTGCCTGTGGCACAGCGGAAATAGCACATGAATAAAGGCCGTACAGCATCATCTCTCAGTCCATAGATGAGTGGGCTTAAGCAACGTGGCAAAATCAGCACAAATATATAGTTTAGATAACGCAGGTCCAAGAAGAGGCTGCTGCTGCCTGCCATTGCTGCAGCTCGCTCCATGATGCTGTAAAGAAAAGAAGTAAGGCACAGTCCCAGCTGAAAGAGGTGCAGCAGCACAGTCTTGTGGGCTTTTGCAGCAGAATATTTATTGGAGGAGATGGACCTGGCTGTGAGCCAAATGCTGATATAAGTGAAAAGGATGATCATAGTCACTGACACAAAGTAGAATATGTTAAAGCCCTGATAAGCATCTAGTTGCCATGGTTTCTTGAAAAGCCTTTCTCTTGTGCAAAATATTTGTGAGGTTAAAAAGTTAGAATCCATCGCCAGTCCATAAAGCAAGTCAATTATGAAGTTTATGGAACCAGTAAACCAAATGAGTGCAACGGCAATATGAGTTCTTTTCTGAGTGGCTATTTCAGCATGTCTTAGAGGAAAACATATGGCCACATAACGCTCTAGTGACATCACAGCCAGGTTTAAAGGTGCATTTGTGAATGTTGCAGTTGAAAGAAAAATCAGAAAAGCGCAAGCAACTGTGACTAATTTGAAGACTAACAAACTGAAGATGTACAGCATGGAGGTAACAAAGAGCTGAATCGAGTCATTGAGCAGCATGTTGGTAAAGAGAATGTAGCGTGGAGTCTCTTTTAAAACAGGCTGACTCCAAAGAGTGTAGACCATGATAGCATTCAAATAAGTAAAGAACAGTGACATTACTGTTGCAACAATAAGTTTTGAAATCGGTCCCTCAGTCAGTGCAACCTGAAATATTTGTTGATGTATAAAGAAAACCTCAGCTGTGCTATCATTAGTGCCTGCCATAATCTTATACAAACCATGAGCACAGTGATAATACTGACAGAAGAGGATCAGTCACTACAAATTACCAAGACTCTCTCACAGACAAGACGTTTCTAAAGTACAAAGAGAATAGACGACATTTTACAAATTATGTACATGGATAATGTGCTGGAGGATTGAGATGAAAGGGGTTCATTAAGATGTGAGCCCAGCCCTGAAGAATACGACAGTTATGAACCGATATTTATAATAGACATAGTAACATAGTGGCCCCGAGAGAGATTATGACAAATGGCAGTCTTGATGTGATTGTGCATCTCTTTGTGCGTATTCACGTATGAATAATAGATCTAACAAAAAATTTTAAATTGTAATACAAGAGGAAAGTTCAATTTAAAATAATGTTTCAAATTGCAAAATAAAAAAATAAATAATAGAAAGAAAGAAAAAAGCAGAAAAAATGTAATAAATAAATAAATAAATAAATAAACAAATCCTTGTTATTTTTTTTATAAACAAAATCAGTCTTTCAAATTTCACTGATAGCCATGATATTCATAAAAAATACTTTTTAAATAGAAAACTATAATTTTATAAATTTACCAACTACCAAGGATTGGATAATGCAGATAAAACAAAGCAGTTACTGTACCACTGTATATCCATTTGGTATTCAGTGATAAAATAAAAAGCCATTTTCTCGTGGGGTTATTCATCAAGATACAATAAATGTTGGCTGATGATGACATTTTGTACCCCTAAACATACGTTACCATGTAAACTGACATGTTTGACAAGGTTGGGTGGGGTCATCATTCAGAACCATATACAGTAACTAACAGAACAACAGCTGAAAACCCCCAGAGCAACAATTAAGAAGTGAGAAAAAAGAGAATGTATATATGGGAAGGGAAATCATAATGCTAGAGCATATAAAGGCATTCTATACAATTGACAGCTTCCAACTTTGTGCCAACAGTTTGGGGAAGACCCATATATGGATGTAATGGTCAGGGATCCACATACTATATAGGCCATATAGTGTACAGTCATGTGAAAAAATAAGTACACCCCATGGAAATGACTGGCTTTTTTGACATATTGGGACAAGCAAACATTTTCATTGAAACCATGCCTATTAATAAAGCTGATACACTCTATCAAATGACACATACAATTTATACTTTGTAGCAATTTTCACAATTTAAATGAACAAAAAACAGATCAGTCACATGGAAAAAGTAAGTACACCCCTACATTTATCACACCTTCATATACATAAAATTTGAATCAGGTGTTCAAGATTGGATGCCAGTGATCAGAACCTGCTTAGGGAGTGCAGGTGGAACCAGTTTTATTTACACCCGTCTTATATCTAGTGTCTAGTGTTCCCTTTGTTATTGAAGTGTGTGGTGTCATCATGCCAAGACAAAAAAGAGTTCTGTTAGGCCTTCAGAAAAAAGGTTGTGGATGCCTATAAGTCTGGCAAGGGATTTAAGAAGATCTCCAAATGATTTGAAATACATCATTTCACTGTAAGGAAAATCATTTACAAATGGCACAGATTTCAAATGACTGCCAGTTTGTCCAGGACTGGCCGTCCCAGCAAATTCAGCCCATAATCAGAAAGAGATTGCACAAATTTGACATGCATGGGAGGCATGCCAGGAAAAAGCATTTGCAAGACTACAGTTTGCCGATGAGCATATAGGCAAAGTCCAGGCCTTTTGGAATAATGTGCTCTGGACAGATGAATCAAAGATAGAGTTGTTTGGCAACAACAGACATGTTTGGTGCAGACCAAAGACAGATTATCAGGAGAAGAACTGTGTTATGGTTTGGGGTTACTTCACTCTCTCAGGGACTGGACAGTTTGCATTCACTGATTCAACTATATATTCTGCATCATATCAAAGAGTGCTTGAAGATAATGTGAGGCCATCTGTCCAAAAGTTGAAGTTGAACCAAAGTGGACCTTTCACCAGGATAATGATCCTAAGCACACTAGCAAATCCACCAAGGAACGACTCAGAGCTAGGGGTGGCAAGTGGTGGCCATGGACTGAAGCCTGGCCCCATTGGCCACCCGAGTTGCAACTGCATTTTCAGGCCTTTTTGTCTTAAAAATAATTAATATTTCTTAGTGATAGATTAATCTCTTTACTGCCACAAAACATAACGTTTCTCCAACTTGGATTGTGCGTTTTAGGGCATATGTATTATCTGAGATTACAAAGGACACCTTTCACACCGGTATAGTCTACCCTGGTCTCGATTATATGCTGAGTGAGCTAAACAGATGATTCAGATGGGAATCCAAGTGTTAAATCCCAAAAGTGCCCTTTTTTTTTGCCAAGAAGAAGCACTGTTTCCCTTTAACTCTATTTATGAATGCAACACTAGAGATCTGAGACATGAAATTCACCAAATGAAATGAATTCTGGAGAGGAAAGTGCAAGCTGGCATACAGAAGAACACTAGTGTGGTAAAACTCACTGTGCTTATTGAGGCTTTTAAAGAAGTATTCCATGAGCTTTTTAGATTGTGCAAGATTGCTGTTGCCATATGTTGTGGATAAAAATTACATGAAATAAACAGGAGGGAGACCTAGTATGAGTAATATGTAATTTTATTGAAAATTCATGGGACTGGTTGGATTCACACTTTAAGATCTTTAAGAGTAACACACTGGTTTATTAGTCACAGAGAAATATAAGAGCTGAGGAGGGCAGGCTGAGAAACACACACACTCTCGTACAGTCAAGGGCAGGCGTGTAGACATAACACACCCAACGCACACACATAACATTATGAGATAACAACATGAGACTAAGGTCTCTCTATAATTGTTTTCTCTCTCTCCCACTTTCAATCCTAATGGTAGTCAGAAAGTCCTCTTTCAAAACATAATGGTAAATTTGATAAGCCCCTTTTTAAACATCATGGTAATGTAGATGAGCTCTTTTTTAACCCTATTGGTATTGATATCATAGTCTTTCTAAAATATATTGGTTATCTACTGTGTAAATACAGTGTAAATACTGGAGCTTGAGCTCCAGGTGTCAGATCACTTCTGAGAATTCTCATTGGTGTGGATCTCGTGAGGTGGAAATAAAATCTGGATCCTTGCTTCTTCTCACTCACAGCTGGTGTCTTTTTTTCTATCTCCAACTGGGTTCACAGATGTGAGTATTTGCTTCTATGTTGAATTTTAAGTGTCTTTGGGTAATAGGCTAAATTTGGGCCAGCACATACCTGTGAGTACAGCTGCATGTACATGCAGCTTCTCCACTCTCAAGCTGGTTAAGACTTACCTGCATTCAACCATGGATGATGATAGGCTGAGCAATCTTGGTGTCTTGAGTGTAGAGTCTTGGTGAGAAAAGTCCTTGAACCTAGATGAGTTTGTGAATATCTTTGCTTTAAAGCACAATAATTGCAGAATCCAGCTGGTGAAAGTTGAAAAATGAAGATAGTGTGATTTGTCGGTGGTTTTTTACAACAACAATATGAACAAATTTGAATTCAGTACGGAGTTGACAGGCTTTTGTGGTCCTTTTAAAATGATGCTTTTGCAGCTTTGGGAGATATTACACTTATTCTGAACCCAGAAATCATATGAAAGATTTCGGATCCTATGTAGTTATTTTCTCTAACAGCACCATCAGTCAACCAGAAGATTTTGAGCATAATGACTTTCTTTCATGAAACACAAAAAGATATGCTAGGCAGAATGTTAGTCTCAAATCAACATTGTGACTGAGGTTAACATTCTGCCTTGCATCTCTTTTTGGATTTCACGGAGGAACGGGCTTGGAACATTTTTCGTTTTTGTGTGAACTATCACTTTATTAACAAACAAGTACAATTAATTGTTGATGCTTGTACTATGTGCACCTAAAAAAAAGCCTAGAATTTTAAGGTTGAACACATTTATTTGTAAAATGACATTTTCTGTACCACCCCAGAGTGACTGCTGGCCCCTGACTGGCCAGTCCTGTAAAAACATTCCTGACTCCGCCACTAGCTGCAGTAAGCTACAGACTGAAATATCACCTGCATGCTGTTTATATTATGTGCATACACTGCAAAATATGAATGAATATTGAATAACGAAGCATGAATATTGTAGTTTGTAGTTTTTCAATTAGAAGATAAAACTAATAATGCGCTTATTTTATTTTAATCAAAGTGGACTTTACATTGGACACTGGCAGCACACATAACAGCAGGCTGGACTGCATTCTGGTGTAAAATGGGCTAAAAAATTCTGCTTAAGAGGAGCTCCAGATTGAATGATGGGTAATAAAAGTTTATTATAATAATAATTCTTATTAACAACAATAATAAAAACAAAAAACAACGATGAAAAGAACAACAACAACAACAATACTACTACTACTACTACTACTACTACTAATAATAATAATAATAATTTTTAAAATTTTTATAATTTAATTTAATTTTTTTTAATTATTATGAAATATTCCATAAATAAAGTTTCCATGCAGAGACCCCAATCCACATCTCAGGTGAATCCCATGTGGGGTCACGACCCTCAGTTTGAGAACCTGTACATTAAATCTTGTGCATCATCTGCGTGTTTGTTGTTTTTCTTAAAATTGTTTGTGTTTATAATGTCTCCATGTTGAAAAATGCGGTCCATGGGATTATTTTGAACCAAAACACAACACTGAGTTTCTGCTTTGTGACGGATCAACTTCATCTCTCAACCCTACTTAAAGCGATTTGAAGAAAGCGATGGATTTCGGAAGATTTGTCCCGGATATGAAGAACAGGACTCTGCGGGAGATCGCCTGTGCTGCGGGGCTGCTCGTGCTCTCTGCCGGTGCGGGTTACCGCGTTAACCCCACATGTGAAGAGGAAGCGCTCCTCCTGACCACACTCAGCCTCCTCACAGTAAGAGGAGCTTCAGTCAGTCATGTGACTTTACTGCCTCACTGCTTTTACAATAAATCATGTTCAAGTCACCCAGTGTTCCAGTGTCATGTCATCTAGTTCACAAGCAGCAGTGTCTATTGGTGCTAATTAGCCTAATGTTAGTTACCGTGCTAGCGAACCTAGCTACTGGTTCATATTACACACTAGAATCCTTAGCCAAGTTGATTAGCTTGGCTTAATAATGTGGTTTATTTCCAGAGTATAATGTTTTCACTATTAGTATGTCACTTTTACCAAACCTGGTTACTGGTATTACACTAAATCATGATGAGTCTAGTGATGAGCCAGCTAGTGCGCTAACAAACTCTGTTACAGGTGAATGTTATCTACCTGGTCAACTTAGCTAATTATTTCATTTACACAACATCATAGTGAGTTTAAAGCTGGTTTGCTTGCTAAACTCGGTTAAAGGTTTTAATAACTATAACAGTATAATATTTATATAGATTTGGGTGATGGACCGGAGGCTTTAGAGAGTTTAATCATATCACCTGTACTCTCTCAAACACACTAGCATTAGCTACACTGCTAACAAGCCTGGTTACTTAGCTTGGGAGCTAACATTAAGATAAAATTGTATTGAGCAGAGCTAAACATTAAAATGAGTAGCTGGTCAAATATTTTCCTTTCATATGAATGTTTGGACATGAATTATACAATTGAATAGTTCGCTGAATGCGGGTGCACTTGAAAACACGGCTACCCATTTTAAGGTGTCAACATAATATTTATCCTAATGTTACTAAATAATAAACCTGACTGTTGGTTCTAAATGTATGATAGAAAATATTGGTTGTAAATGTAATTCCGAGTCACATAAAAGTAATTTATTGCAGAGCCTCAGGATGTGCTGGAAGAATCGATAGATACTCCCTCTGTCCTCCAGGTATGTGTCAGAAAGAAATAATTTAACTACATTTGTAACCTGTAGGCTGCTATTGTCTAAGTGTGTGTGTGTGTGTGTGTGTGTGTGTGTGTGTGTGTGTGTAGGTAGGTCATTCGGTCAAACCTGCAGCTACTGCCCACCGAACATCACCAAGACTCTTCAGCTGTTGTAATGGTAACCAAAAGTTTAATTTATTTACTAAATTCAATCACTGAATTTTCCAACTGACAGAATGTTAGATATGTTAGTATGAAATTGATATGATATGAAGCACTTACGATCTTTGTGCCCTACTTTCCACAGCCTCTCAGTGCCAGTCAGATGAGCAGCGCCTGGAGCGACGTTCAGTTCCTCTCTGCAGACTCCTTCAGCTCCCAGTCTGAGGTATTGTACAGTGCTGCAGCTGAGACACACACACACACACACACACACACACACACACACACACACACACTTCTTTATAAGCTCTAATGTTTAGTTTTGTTTCTCTATTTCTAGTCAGTGGACATCAGGAGAGACTTCCTTGGCATGGTAAGGGGCCCAGAGACTCGACTCTGCTGGTTTGAAACCACAGAGACACAACGCCTGCATCACGAGGTAATCACAGTCTTTATTACTCTGATAAAGAGACTTGACATTAATGATTATTAGAAGAGCACTTTTGTGAAATGCAGTTGTAGATTTGAATCTAATCTAATTGTTATTTATAGGGATTCCCTTATTATACCAATGCCGAGGACTGTTTCACTGGCATACAGGTAAGGGATTATTCATTGTGCCATAACAAAATTTTGCTGTGATTAAATACTTGCTGTGACTAATTGTGATTGTGTATGTGTGTGTGTGTGTGTGTGTGTGTGTGTGTGTGTGTGTGTGTGTGTTAAGGTTGTTGAGCCAAACCTGCAGCTGCTGCCCACTGAACCTCATCACGACCCTTCAGCTGTTGTTCTGGTAACCAAACATTTAATTTATTTAATAAAGCCAATTACAAAATTTTCCAAAGTTGTTTCTGCTGTGTAGAAAGTGACAGAATATTAGATCTGTTAGTATGAAACTGCTATGATATGAAGCACTTATGATCTTTGTGCTCCCACTTTCCACAGCCTCTCAGTGCTGGTGAGATGAGCAGCGCCTGGAGCGATGTTCAGTTCTTCTCTGCAGACTCCTTCAGCTTCTAGCAGTCTGGGGTATTGTACAGTGCTGCAGCTGACACACACACACGCACACACACACACACACACACGCACATACACACACACGCACATGCACACGCACACACACACACACACAAGCTCTAATGTTTGTTTTTGTTTTTTCTATTTCTAGTCAGTGAACATTAGGAGGTACTTCCTCGGAATGATGAGGGGTCCAGAGATTCGGCTCTGCTGGTTTAAAACCACCAGGACACGCTGGTTGAACCACAAGGTAATCCCAGTCTTTATTACTCTGATGAAGAGAACTGACATTAATGATTATTAGAGGAGCATTTATGTGAAATAAATCTTGAGTTTCAGCTAATTGTCATTTGCAGGGATTCCTTTATTATTCCGAAACCGAGGACTGTTGCACTGGCATACAGGTAAGAGATTATTCACTGTAGCCTCACAAAACCTTTGTTAATTGCAGTGACTAATTTTGCTCACTTTAAATTGTTCTCTTAAGGGTGTATCTGGGATGGTTACAGAATTAATTTCCTGTCACCAAATGGAGACTGTCACTGTGGAACTTGAGGTCTATGTGGTAAATTTATTACACTGTCATGATGTGTATATGTAGATAATAACTTATGGAATTTTGTCTGTTGTACATTTGTCTACATTGTCAATATTTGATTTTGTTTTTGTGTTTTTAATTAACATCAACTCTTGAAAAAGGTGACCTGCACTTTCCTGTATGTGGGTCCAGATGGTCAGGTGGACACCTCCACTTGGGTGCAGGAAGAGAATTTTAACTCTCCAGACAGTGATGCAGAGAGTGAACCAGACTGGGAGGTAATTCCATGTTTCAGACCCGATGTGTATCAATGCTGCTTTTCCCCTGAATGTGCATGTGTATAATTTACTGTGGGAGATTTAATGATTCATTGCTAATATGACTCGCAGGAGAATGAGCATGGCCTCACGCCAGAGGAGTTGGAGGTGCCCTTTATTAGGTACTGTACGATCCTCTTCACAGTTTAATGGTGTAAGGCATGGTTAACATACACTAACCATTTACACCTGTTGTTTCTTAGCTACCATCTTTCAGACAGAGGGGTTACAGTCATCGGACTGAAGCTGCGTGCTCTCCGTCAGGCGTTCTCTGTGAGTAAAACCTTGGTTTAGCTGCTGTTGTTATTCAGGTACATTATACTCTGCTTTAACTTATATTGTATGCTGTCTTATGTTCAGACTCTGCTTGCCAGCATCCACAACCAGAACTTCCTGTTTGTGGTTGGAAAGAAGATCGTGATGCGTCTGGCAAGAGCTAACAACCAGGTGACTTCAGAATGATGATAGACTGTTTCAATGTTTTAGTGGTTAAAAGAAGCAACAACAGGCAATTAGGCAGTGAAGAAAACTGCATTAGCATACATTTTAAAACACGAGTGCAATGTACATGCAGTAACTACTGGAATAACTAGAATTAATAGCAAATTTTCTGTTTTGTAATAATCACAGCCTGCTAATAATTAAGGACAAATATTAAAATAAAATGTGTGATGAAGACGGCTCTGGGAAATGCAATACTTGAAAATTTGGCCCATTTAGTACATCCTCTGTGTAACTTTAGTTGAGTACTGGACACACTTAGGCTTTTACATACTGCTTCTTGTTAGGGTTTAAAATCAGCAGCCACGTTGAACACCATAACCAGAGTGAGTTATAGATATTTTTTTTGTTCGTTTTAACAGGATGTATTTGGTGTGCAGCTGGCCTATGAGTCTTTGCTTCGATTCCTGAGAAAGTCGTCCTATCAGGAGTCAATTATGACAGAGCTCTTCGGGGCCCAGGTAAGCTCGCAAATGCCTGTGTAAAATGACAGATTTTTTAATCTAAAAGTTTTTGATTATATAGAAAACACGACTCGAATACGTAAAGCATATTTCTTTTTGTACCTTTTCTCCTCTGTGTAGCTCCACCATTACAACTTCCTGGATGTGTTTTATGAGCTGCTTCTCTTCGGCTACTTCGGGAATGGCTCAACACCTGAGGCAGTAAGTGTCTTATCGGGAGATTTCAAAGTGCTACTTGAATGTAGTTTTAGAACATGGTCTATTTATCTCATTTTGTTTTTCCATATTTTTAACCCTGATATTCCTAAAGTTTGAGGGAGGATTCTTGGAGCGCCTGTTTGCTCTCATCAGCATGTGGGACGTGGAAGTGTGGGAGCCTGCGGCAGAGCTGTACTTCACAGTGCTTATTGTAAGTTGAATATCTTTTGATGCCATGATACACAAATTCTCAGCATTGTATCTTTAACTCAGTGTTGGATTTGTGTGTGTGTGTGTGTGTGTGTGTGTAATTTGTCAATAGGATTGGCTTACAGTGCTTTGTGAAGTACTGTTTTCACAGCCCCTGGAGCTCTACAGCGACCCTGAGGCCTTATCGAGTGTAGTTTCACGGCTCCTTAGGAAGCATGTCCAGCTGATGATGGACACTTTGGAGAAGCTCTGAGCAATGCCGTTACCTTTACCCACCCCTCTGCCACCCCCAACTCCCTTCCTCTTCACGCTTTTATCTCGTTTAATTTACAATTGACATTGTGGGATGTTCGTTAGTTCCTGCTATCTCTTTTAACATTAATAAGGCAAAAAAATTATTCTTGCTATAATTAGACCCCCAAATTTTAATTTTTCTTCCTCTAGTTGCATTTCATGTTTGTTCTTTTCCATCACTATTTTTTCCCTACATTGCTCAAGCTCTCCACAAGTAAGAATAAATTAATTTTGTTATTTTCAATTAACTTCGTATTTTTAAAAAATCTTTTTTTTCTTCATTAACAGGTCTGCACAAAGCCCAGGACTGAAGGACCGGTGTAAAATCCCTCATCCCTCAATACTCATCCCTTTATACTCTACCCCTCCGTACTTTATCCCGATCCACATCACTCTATTCTGTTCCTTTACAGTTGTAAATAGAATTGTTTGTAAATAGTTTTTATTTAGTGCTTATATAGTTTATGTTAATAAAGGTTTTCATTTGCTCCTATTGCAGCCTAATTGTGATTCTTTTTAATCATCTGTATATGTAATAATCCTTTAAGAAGCAACACACTGTTTTCCTGCCCCGCTAAGAACACCGCTGTGCATTTCTGAGGGCATCGCGCAGCTGTTCGGCTCTGCTGAGGATGTCGCTCTGATTTCCTGCTCCACTGAGGACGTCACTCTCTTTTCCTGCTCTGCTGAGGTCGTCGCTCTGATTTCCTGCTCTGCTGAGGACGTCACTCTGCTTTCCTGCCCTGCTGAGGACGTCACTCTGCTTTCCTGCCCTGCTGAGGACGTCACTCTGCTTTCCTGCCATGCTGAGGACAATTTGCTCAGAGGGCCAGGACCGCCAGAGGGAGGGAGTGTATGTTGGCACTGGGGGGGGGGGGGGGGGGGGGGGGGGGGGGGGTACAGCCTTAGAGTTATAGTGTCTTTTGTATTTTGTATTTTGTTTATTTCTTTATTAAATCTTTAAATTCTGCATTTGTATCCATCTCAATTTCGAAACGTGACACTCACTCATATACAAATCCTTTTTAAAGAATTTCTGAAATGGTGAAAAATGACAAATAATAAAATTCAAATATTTATAACCTTGGAAAATTTGATGATGGCCCCAAACTGTTGGAACAGATGGAAGCATGATCAGTTAACTGTGTCCTTCCAGATTTTTAAAGATTGTTTGTTTAAGTTTCAGAGTGCAGCAAAGTCAGCTAGGTCTAGGTATTTCTCTGACTTAATTGCTGCACACTGTCATAGACCAAAGATCTTATTCACCATGATAAATTCAATTATTAATCCGAGTTGCCAATTCCATGGGGAACCCTCAGCTGAACTTTGTGAGAAGTTTTTAAAGTTTTTTGCTGATAAAGTAATTACCATTCGTTCTTCCTTCACTTCACATTTATCAGACCTGTCCCCGAATTCACTGGCTTTACCGGTTTCATTTGATCAATCTGAACACGTTTCTCTAAAGGAACTGTGTGATCTGGTTAACCAGATGAAAATATCATCCACGCCACTTGATGTTGTTCCCGCTGTGCTTATGAAAGCAACCTTTTCTGAAATTGGCCCCAGTATCCAAGTGTTGATAAATTCTTCTTTGGATGCTGGGGTGGTCCCAAATTGTTTTAAGCATGCTATTGTTCAACCTTTGCTTAAGAAACAGGGTTTGGATGAAGGTTGCCTTAATAATTATCGGCCTGTCTCTAAGCTACCATTTCTGTCAAAGCTGCTAGAGAAAGTAGTACAATCTCAATAGCTCCTGTTTTTAAATTCAGCTATGTTATTTGAACCTTAACATTTTGGTTTCACTGCTTTTCATAGCACGGAGTCTGCTTTGTTAAAAGTGTCCAATGACATTTTACTCACAGTGGATGCTGGTAAAAATACTGTGTTGATGCTACTAGATCTTACAGCTGCCTTTGATACTGTAGACCATAACATACTTCTCTGGTGCTTAGAGCATCTGTTTGGTATCAAAGGTACTGCCCTACAATGGCTCAGCTCATATCTTAAGGACAGGTCTTTCTCGGTAGCGTTGGGTAATTTCTGCTCTTCTTCTAGTCCTATTATTAGTGGTGTTCCTCAAAGCTCCATTCTGGGCCCACTTCTTTTTAATTTATATATGCGGCCGTTGGGGAATATTATTAGGGCACACAATGTCTCTTTTCATTTATATGATGATGACACCTGTCACGATTCCCCCTTGAAGCAGTGTGCTCTAAGCGCAAATGCGCGAGCACCTGCTTTTCCGCTGTCGACCGTAGTGACATTGGGACACGTGTGTTTTGTTTATGTTTGTTATGTCTCCTCCCTGTTCCGTCATTGGCTGGGAATTCATGTGCGTCTGTATTGCTCCCAGCTGATAGCAGTTTACACGCTAATCATGTCCGCATATATACCGCGCGCTTCCCAGCACACGACGCGGAAGATTAAGAAGTTGTATATAGTAAGTAAGTGGTTAGCCATAGCCATAGCCATAGCCATAGCCATAGCCATAGCCATAGCCGAGTTCGCGCTGGATTATCCGCTCCCAGTCCCTCGCCTTAGTTCGTGTCTTGTTTTGTTTAACGACCTAGATTCCTGCCTTGCCCCGTGTATGCCTGTTTGCCAATCGCCTGACCTCTTGCATGTTTATGGATTACGTTTTGGATCACGTTTAGGATTTGTCTGCCTGCCTGTCTCTTTAAATAAACAACTGTTATCCTGCACTTGCATCCGCCTTATCTCTGCTCCGTCACGATGTGTGACAGAATCTTCCGCCCTAACATGGATGCAGCAGGAGGACTAGAGAGAAAGCACGCCACAGCAACCAGGAAAATCGTAGGACAATACCGCATCGGGGAGCGCTCGGATTACTGGCCGCATTTTTCATTCGTGCAATTTCCCCAAAGGTACGCCATTGAATTGCCGCCAGAGACAGCGGGATTGGGGAGCTACCCGCTGGAGTTTCTCTTCAGCTGCCAGGAGTATTTCTGCAGCTTGGCGGTTCCCAAGCCTACTAAGAGAGAGTGGATCGGGTTCCTGGTGTCCAGGTTTTGCGGCCCGGCCCGTGACTGGGCGGAGCTACTGGTGAGTGCTGGGTCGCCAGCCCTCCATGATGTAACTCAGTTTACAGAGCTGTTTATGGAGGAGTTTTCACAGCCTGGACAACTTTGTGGTCTTGATTTACTGGGGTGGAGAGTCAATGGACAGCCCCAGGTGGACCCACCATTCAACCTCTATTATGAGGAGATGGACAGGGCAGTAACCAGCGATCCACTTCAGTTTCCGGCCAACACGGGGGCGAAATCCCCGAGATGTATGACCGAGGGCTGCGGGAGAGAGACTCGGCTTCAATGTCCCACTTGCAGGAAGCTGGGCCTCCAGGAAGCTTTCTTCTGCTCTCAGGAATGCTTCAAGAGCAGCTGGCGGGAGCATAAGAAACTCCACCGGAGAGCCCGTGCAAAGACCCAGCCCGGGACTGACAGGGTGACCTCAGAGCTCGAACCTGAGCCCCACGAGGTGGGCTCACCCGCCGAGCTCCAATAAAAGGTCCAAGTCCAAGTCAAGTCTCACGTCCCTGAGATCCAAGTCAAGTCTCACGTCCCTGAGATCCAAGTCAAGTCTCACGTCCCTGAGATCCAAGTCAAGTCTCACGTCCCTGAGATCCAAGTCAAGTCTCACGTCCCTGAGATCCAAGTCAAGTCTCACGTCCCTGAGATCCAAGTCAAGTCTCCAGTCCCTGAGATCCAAGCCAAGCCTCCAGTCCCTGAGATCCAAGCCAAGCCTCCAGTCCCTGAGATCCAAGCCAAGCCTCCAGTCCCTGAGATCCAAGCCAAGCCTCCAGTCCCTGAGATCCAAGCCAAGCCTCCAGTCCCTGAGATCCAAGCCAAGCCTCCAGTCCCTGAGATCCAAGCCAAGCCTCCAGTCCCTGAGATCCAGGTCCAGCCTCCAGTCCCTGAGCTCCAGGTCCAGCCTCCAGTCCCTGAGATCCGAGCCAAGCCTCCAGTCCCTGAGCTCCAGGTCCAGCCTCCAGTCAGGAAGGTCCAGGTCAAGTCTCATGTCCCTGAGGTCCCAGCCAAGCCTCCAGGCTCTGACGCCCCAGCCAAGCCTCCAGGCTCTGACGCCCCAGCCAAGCCTCCAGGCTCTGACGCCCCAGCCAAGCCTCCTGGCTCTGACGCCCAAGCCAAGCCTCCAGGCTCTGAGGCCCAAGCTCTGCTAATATCTCAGCCTAAGGACCAAGTGCTGCTCACGCCCAAGTCTACCGACCCGGTCGCCCCAGTTCAACCCACTGACACGCCCAGCCAAGTTCTGCTCACGCACCGCCAAGCTCTGCTCACGCCCCCATCTGCCGACACGCACCGCCAAGCTCTGCTCACACCCCCGTCTGCCGACATGCCCAACCAAGCTCTGCTCACGCCCCCGTCTGCCGACACGCCCAGCCAAGTTCTGCTCACGCCCCAGTCTGCCGACACGCACCGCCAAGCTCTGCTAATATCTCAGCCTAAGGACCAAGTGCTGCTCACGCCCAAGTCTACCGACCCGGTCGCCCCAGTTCAACCCACTGACACGCCCAGCCAAGTTCTGCTCACGCACCGCCAAGCTCTGCTCACGCCCCCATCTGCCGACACGCACCGCCAAGCTCTGCTCACGCCCCCGTCTGCCGACACGCCCAACCAAGCTCTGCTCACGCCCCCGTCTGCCGACACGCCCAGCCAAGTTCTGCTCACGCCCCAGTCTGCCGACACGCACCGCCAAGCTCTGCTCACGCCCCAGTCTGCCGACACGCACCGCCAAGCTCTGCTCACGCCCCAGTCTGCCGACACGCACCGCCAAGCTCTGCTCACGCCCCAGTCTGCCGACACGCACCGCCAAGCTCTGCTCACGCCACAGTCTGCCGACACGCACAGCCAAGTTCTGCTCACGCCACAGTCTGCCGACACGCACAGCCAAGCTCCGTTCACGCCCCAGTCCGCCGACATGGCCAGCCAAGCTCCGCCCATGCCCAAGGTTCACCTAGTGACCTCAGAGCCTCAGCCTCCCTGTTCAGCTGAGGTCGTCGCTCAGCCCGCCTGTTCAGCTGAGGTCGTCGCTCAGCCCGCCTGTTCAGCTGAGGTCATCGCTCTGCTTCCCTACGCCGCCAAGAACACCGTGCAGTTTCATGTCTCTGCTCGGGACATTCGGCCCAGGGGGCCGGGGCTGCCAATGAAGTGGGATGACTCATGGCACTCCGGGAGGAGTGCCCTTGGGGGGGTTCTGTCACGATTCCCCCTTGAAGCAGTGTGCTCTAAGCGCAAATGCGCGAGCACCTGCTTTTCCGCTGTCGACCGTAGTGACATTGGGACACGTGTGTTTTGTTTGTCATGTCTCCTCCCTGTTCCGTCATTGGCTGGGAATTCATGTGGGTCTGTATTGCTCCCAGCTGATAGCAGTTTACACGCTAATCATGTCCGCATATATACCGCATGCTTCCCAGCACACGACGCGGAAGATTAAGAAGTCGTATATAGTAAGTAAGTGTTTAGCGTTAGTTTAGTTCGTGCCATAGCCATAAGCGAGTTCGTGCTGGATTATCCGCTCCCAGTCCCTCGCCTTAGTTCGTGTCTTGTTTTGTTTAACGACCTAGATTCCTGCCTTGCCCCGTGTATGCCTGTTTGCCAATCGCCTGACCTCTTGCATGTTTATGGATTACGTTTTGGATCACGTTTAGGATTTGTCTGCCTGCCTGTCTCTTTAAATAAACAACTGTTATCCTGCACTTGCATCCGCCTTATCTCCGCTCCGTCACGATGTGTGACAATACCCAACTGTACATTCCTTTGAAAGCTGGTGACTCCATTCAGCCATTGTTGGACTGTCTGGATGACATTAAAAAATGGTTGACAAATAATTTCCTCCGACTTAATGAAGACAAAACTGAAATAATTGTTTTTGGCCCCCTGAGATTGAGAGATGGTCTCATTAACGAGCTCCATAATCACTTCCCCTCAATTTCTTCCCAGGTTCGGAACCTTGGCTTCATTCTGGACTCAGAATTGTGCTTAACCAAGCAGATAAATTTGGTCGTTAAGACTAGTTTTTATCAACTGCGGATTATTTCGAAACTCAAAACATTTTTGTCTTTCCAGGATTTGGAGAAGGTTATTCATGCTTTTATTATTTCTCGCTTAGATTACTGTAATTCATTATACTTGGGTCTTCCTCAGTCATCTCTGGCTCATCTTCAGATGGTTCAGAATGCAGCTGCAAGGCTGTTGACCAAGGCAAAGAAGTTTGATTGTGTCACCCCAATTTTAGCATCACTTCATTGGCTCCCAGTCCGTTTTATGATTCAGTTTAAGGTTCTGATGTTTGCTTTTAAAACTCTTAATAATCAAGCTCCTTCCTATCTCGAGGATCTTCTTAAACCACATTCATCAAACAAGATGTCTAAGATCTTCTGATAGGTTTCTTTTGCATGTCCCTCGTTCCCGGTTAAAAACAAAGGGGGATAGAGCTTTTGCTGTTGCTGCACCCTGTCTATGGAATCAACTGCCACTGGACATCCGCCTTGCACCTTCTATTTCCACTTTTAAAAATAGGCTTAAAACATCTCTTCTGCCAGGCTTTTTGATCAAATTTTTAATTGTTTAAACAAATTTTTAATAAATTTTTTCTATCATCTATTGTCTGTTTTTATTTGGTCAAATTCTGTTTCTATTTTACTTTCCTTACTCTGTTCAGCACTTTGGTCAGCTTTGCTGTGTGAAACGTGCTATATAAATACATTTTACTTACTTACTTACTTACTTACTTTAAAATTCATAGGCATACATGTTGTCTTTCTGTCATTACAAAATGCACTATTAGTGAAACACTAGAGTTGCTTTATTATAGTAAGCAAATCAGTGCTCAATGTCCATCACTATTCACTAATACACATATTAAAAACACATACTAAAAGGTCTTCATGGAGCAGCTTCATCCAATAATCCCCACATCTTCCCTCAAGTGGATTTACCTTATATTGTGCATGTGTATGGGCGCACAGTGGCTTAGTGGTTAGCACGTTTGCCTCATACCTCTAGGGTTGGGGGTTCGATTCCCATTGTTGCCCTGTGTGTGTGGAGTTTGCATGTTCTCCCTGTGCATGGGGAGGGAACAATCACATACACATTATTGTGACATTAACATAATGCTAAATGGCACTACAGAGGTCATCATGTCGAACAGGGGAAAAAAAACTTTGCAGATAAACTCCGGGCTCAACAGTGAGACCATTTCACTCGCATTTGCGACTGAAAAGTATTTTGTGCGACTGTTAATAAATATTTATTCACAGCGGTGCGAGTGACCTGTTCGGAGTTGTATAATACAATCGGAATAAAAACTGCATCTACAAAATGCCAAAATGCATCTACACCGCAAAAGTTACTTTCACACTGCTTTTCATCTCCTCAGTTAACCGAACAAGTGTGTAAATACTGCATAGAAGCCATTATGATGACAAGAGTAACTCTGTACATCATCTGCTTCAACTTCCTGATCTCACAAACCGCCATCTTTTATTGATCCCGCAAACTGACCTGAACTTTTACCTGCTCGTGTAGATACAGTGGCATCGGGCGGAATAAATTAATAATAATGCTAACGCTACAAGGTGGGTTTAATTCAAACTTCTTTATTAAATAATTCCTCACCAATCATAATCAAGAGTAGCAACTGTTCAGAAGGAGTACGCTGCTGCTCTCCTTCACGCTCTTCAGTAACTCAAATACATAGCGTATTCACTTCATTTAAACTCTTGATTGCCAGATATCACTAGAAAAGTCAGCTCCAGTTTCCATGTTTTGTTTTATTCCCCAAAACACAATATTATCAGCAGACATGGCAACACTGTACTGGGGGAACCCATCTAAAAGGAACAACTGTTAAAACAAACAAACAGAAAACTAATAAAATGTAAAGACAGAAAATGTGCTTAGTTATAAATAAAGCATTTAATATTAAAAAATAGGTATTATAATAACTTCATAAAGTATAAATAAAATGAGAAATGAAATAATGTTTAATTACTATGGGTTGCATTTAATATCAATTTGACATTACGCTTAGTTCGCTATTTCCTTAGAAGGCTATTAGCCTTTTTCCTCATATGGATCATGCTTGTGTTAATCTACTTTTAATTATGACTCTTTATTGATTAAGATGTTTAAAAATATATATCATGCTTGTTTATTTATCAATTAACCAGCAGTATTTCTCATTGCTATTATTTTAACTCAATTAACAGTGACCATGAGCAGAGAGCTTACAGTTAACTGTTTATGACAGACCTCCTGATTAAAGCTTAAATAAAAAAAGATTGGTATCCGGATCGGTTTTGGCTGTAAAAATCCTGCATCCCTAATGAACACCATTAAACTAAAGCGCTTTGCATCTGACAGGTACATGGACTCACCCAATCACATCCTATATGAGATTATTCAGATATCTACACAATATACACAGAGTGGTTCGAGAAGTGACTCCAGCCCAGAACCATGACAGCGGAAAATGTCTAATAGTGTAGCTTCAATATATATTTAAGAGGAGCAGACTTCAAAGACTGAACATTGAGGTTTATTGTATTTGTTTACAAGGTGGAACAGGTTAACAGTGTTTTTTTTTTGCATACAGTCTGTAAAATGATCTGAAAATATTAAATTTAGTTTATCAGAAGGTAAATTAATTTGTCATGGCTCACACTATGTTCCCAAATTCTGTCATAATTGAGCAGCTCAAGTTTTCTCATGCCTACTTGTGTGTTATATTGTGGCACATTAATGTTACCATCTCTAAAAAAACAAAACAAAATAATTTTTTTTTTTTAAAAACCTCAACTTCAACTGTGCTCCTAATTTTTGTAATTAGGTGCACAAGTGCTCCTAAAATAAATTGGCTTGCGTCTCTCCACCTGTAAACACTGTTATTGCCTTTTCTGCATTCGCCTGAATTGTTTTCATTTGGTTGATGGCATTTTTATTTTTACTCATCCTATATTTTGGGTACAATTTTATTTATATTTTGCTTCTACGAGATGATGCACTTTAAGGATCAGTCTAATTTGATGCAAAGATTTGTACATTAGCAGGAATGTAGCACAACCTGGAGGTGAAAGTAGTGGTCTGTTTACTTAAATGTGAAATTGCAATAAAAATATGTTGTCCCTAAAATCAACAAATAATCATGATAAATAATCGTGATCTCAATATTGATCAAAATAATCGGGATGATCATTTTGACCATAATCGTGCAGCTCTAGTGCAGACCAAAGACAGCTTTTCAAGAGAAGAAATGTTTTATGGTTTGGGGTTACTTCACTCTCTCAGGGACTGGACAGTTTGCATTCACTGATTTAACTATATATTCTGCATCATATCCAAAAGTGCTGGAAGATAATGTGAGGCCATCTGTCCAAAAGTTGAAGTTGAACCAGAAGTGAACCTTTCAGTAGGGTAATGATGAATGACTCAAAAAGAAGAAATGGACGGTTATGGAATGGCCTAGTCAAAGCCTGGATTTGAATCCCATTGAAATCCCATTGTTGGGGGATTTGAAATGGGTAGTACATGCAAGAAAACCCTCAAACATCTTGCAACTGAAAGAATATTGCATGAAAGAGTGGTCAAAAATACCAGCAAGCCTGGTGGACAATTGAGCAAAATGCCTACAAGAAGTCATTTCTGCTAAAGGTGACAATACTAGCTTCTGAGGCCAAGGGTGTACTTACTTTTTCCATATAAGAATAGCATATCTCTAGCTTATCTCTATCTAAACTTTAGATATTTCTGTTGAATAAATGATTGAAAAAGCTCATTGTCCTTGTGGTTTTGTTCAAGTATATCAACTTTATAAATAGGCACTGTTTCAAAGAGGACGAAATGTTTGCTTGTTCAAATACATATAAAAAAAAATTTAAAAAAAAAGGAAAAATTCCATGTGGTGTACTTATTTTTTTTCACATGACTATATGTAATATCACAAACTGTCAACAGTGACTTATAGAAGGATATATTGTGGTAATGCATATGTAACCAAGTGGTAAATGGTCTGCGTATTTTGTTTCCTTCCTTGTATTGAAATGAAATCTATTTCATGTTCAGATTATCATTTCCAGCTAAGTATAAAGGCAAGAAAAGCTGTTAGTGCCTAAGTTATCCTGGAGATGTCAGTAAGTAGCGATGTTGGGTACAAGTGAAGAGGCTAGGCACGTGCGCGCACACACACACACACACACACACACATACACACACACACACACACACACACAAACACACTATGCAATGCTCTGTGAGAAGTGTGGGAGAGAAGCTCGCTCTTGGGTTTTCTTGGTAGATTTCACATCATCCAGTGTGTTCATCGAAAATGCTGGGAGTTTCAACTCCTGGGGATTGAAGGTATTGTGTGGTTCAGGAGCTCATAATTTTTCCCACTGCTGTATTGTCAGATGTCAAACTTGTTATAGTCAAATCACTTATCAGATCAATTACTGAATAAACTTAAATCTAAAGAACCCTTTAAATGTGTTCCTGGTGGTCAATCTAAATCCACGGTCACACATTTTTGGTACCAGGAGTGAGGTTGTTTATTCAATTTGATCAATGTGCAACAAATAACATAGCTAAGCAAGACAATATGGCAGTGATGAAGATTTGTAGGGATTTGTAGATTTGCATGGAATACTTCCTACAGCCAAAGGTTTAGCTCCCAGGATTTCACAGCTGCGTCCCCGGGCAGTGTGGCAGCGTGCATGCGTGCCCGAGGTACTGAAAGGACTGAGAGGACTTAATAAATTTTACACCAAGGACTGTACTAAAGGACTCTGTACTAAAATCGATTTAATCTTGAGAAATTCCTATCCGGCCCACTCTTGTAAAATGTCAGACTCAGAAGAAATGCCTGTTGGGGGTGTGCAGGCTGTGTGTAATGATGTACTAGAGCAAATGAGAGGTCAAATTCAGGAGTTAAGGGATTGGAGGAATGATACCCTGGCAAATAGGGCTACCGGTAAGGGCAATCCGACCCGCTCTTATATTTATGTTCCTCAAGAACATCAGGTTCAACCTTTTAGCAGGGAGTACATCAAAGTTGGGGGGTCCGTAGAGGAGTTTCTTGAGGAGGTGGAAAGGGTTCTAAGCGCTAGAGATCAAACTCTGGTAGAACAGTTGGACTTCATCGTCTCACACTTGAGGGGCTCTGCGCTAGAAGAGGTGCATTTGTGTGTGGGAAATCAGTCCATGCAGGCTGGTGATCTCTTCACTTTCCTGCATGAGGCATTTAGGGAACGACGTAGTGGGATTCAATTGTTACAAACCTTTTACAATCGTAAACAATTAGAGGGTGAAAGCCTTCGTAATTACTCTCACGCACTTTCTCGCATTTTAAGCTCTGTTGCAAAACAATCAGTAGGAGGCTTGCTAATGAGCAGGTGATATTGCATGATCAGTTTGTGGAGGGGGTGAGGGACACTGCGTTAAGGTGGGAACTGCGCAAACTCATCAGAGAAAAACCCAACCTTACCCTGCTAGTGATTCGTAATGAGGCCATTCTTTGATCCATTGAGGAGACCAGCCCTGCAAGACCTATGAGTAGCAGACCAGTACATTCAGAAGTGCTTGGTGAAACTGGGTGTTCCTTTGCTGTGGCCGAGAACAAAACATCTACTGTGTTAGATGATATTTTACAGGTGATTTCTCGGCATGACAAGCGAATAAGTGAGCAGGAACAGAATATCTCAGAGCTCACTAAAGCAGTTAAGGAATTGACTTTACAACGGTCGCTGTCAGTTCCTCAGGCTTGTGCACCTTTGTCTAAGGCCCCTACAAGGTTTACGGAGGAGGGAGAACCTATCTGTTTCAGGTGCAACGGGGTTGGGCATATAGCTAGACGTTACACCATGAGGCGAGGCGTGCAACCCAAGAGTGCTACCAAAACTTCAGAAGAATAAAAAAAACGAGGTTCCTCAGCTGCTCTGAGCCAGGCAGCCCAAGGGGTCCTTTCTGGATTACCATCAGAAGGAACTAGTTGAGACAGGTTCCTTGAACGGGCTGTTGGAACATGCCCGATGGTGGATCTGAAGATCAAAGGTGTGCCTGTGTCATGCTTACTAGACACTGGTAGTCAGGTCAGTACTATTACTGAGGGTTTCCAACAAGAGCATCTATTTGGGGATGAAAGTTATGTGTTGTCTACATCTGGCTGGTTAGAGATCACTGCAACATTATTAGTAAATGCTGACAGATAGTACAGTATCTCACATAATTGAGTACACCCCTCACATTTTTGTAAATATTTGATTATATCTTTTCATGTGACAACACTGAACAAATGACACTTTGCTACAGTGCAAAGTGGTGAATGTACAGCTTGTATAACAGTGTAAATTTGCTGTCCCCTCAAAATAACTCAACACACAGCCATTAATGTGTAAACCACTGACAACAAAAGTGAGTACACCGTAAGTGAAAATGTCCAAATTGGGCCCAAAGTGTCAATATTTTGTGTGGCCACCATTATTTTCCAGCACTGCCTTAACCCTCTGCCTTAACCCTCCACGACGACATCACAGAGCTATTTTCACGCACACAAATGCTCCCAAATGTATTTTGAGGTCGCACAGATTAAATTTCAGGAACATATGCGACCAAAATGGTTGCAATTTCGAGCCTTGGGTGTTGTTATCAAATTTGAACCTGCACTAGGAAAGGCTTCATGCTGTGGTCCAATTGTGTTTTCCAGCTAATAGCTCCCAGTTGTAGTCATCTGCAGGCATCTGTATGCAAATAAATAAAGAAATAAATAAATCAGGTGGGAAAAATATTGAGTAAAACACTTCAGTGTGTCCCCTTTCAAAATAGACCAAAACCATACATGTACTCTAAATGGTTCAAGAACAGCTTTAATTTAACTTTGGGTATGCCTTGGATAGGCGTTTTAGGCTAATTTTACTGAAACTCTAAGAGGTTTGTAGCTTAATGTATACTTTATCTACTTTATCACTGTAACGGTTAAACAAATCAAGAGTAAAATATAAATAAATGTATATACTATATGATACAAATGTTGTATTATTTGACCAGTTTTAAAGTTTTTTTTTTTTACATTTTGTTCTTGAAATCATCCCTGAATCCACCCTTCCACTGGGATCAGGATAATACTGATTTTTTTGGACCACAGGTATTCCAATCCTACTTAAAATTTTTGAACACATACTGAAGGTGTGATCCAGATCAAAAGCAAGATTGGATTACACAATCTAATGTGATTTCAGAATCCTTTTTTTTTCCTTTTGAACAAGCCATTGTCAAGATTTGATCCAATGCGATAGCTGAAATCCGATCAGATTATTTCTGAACAACTGGACCCAGGAGATTGGAACATTTTATGAACAGTATAACTATCCAACAGTGTTTTCTCTGCTTAGGTTTCCATAACAGTAAATATGACATTTAAATAGAATGCATAAGCATCTGTACAAAATTAAATATTATTAAGATACATAACAAACATTTAAATGGAATGCATAAGCATCTGTACAAAATTAAATATTATTAAAATACATAACATACATTTAAATGGAATGCATAAGCATCTGAACAAAATAAGCATCTGAACAAATAGCTTTAATTCAGTGTACATTGACTGTAGACTTGCATTTGCCCACTGCAAAGCAAAAGTAGTAGGTGAATAAGGGCCGTACAGCATCATCTCTCAGTCCATAGATGAGTGGGCTTAGGCAGCGAGGCAAGATCAGCACAAAAAAAAAGTTTAGATAACGTAGGTCCATGAAGAGGCTACTGCTGGTGGTGGCCATTGCTGCAGCTCGCTCTAAGAAACCAAAGAGAAAAGAGGAGAGACACAGGGCCAGCTGAACGAGGTGCAGCAGCACAGTCTTGTGGGCCTTTGTAGCAGAGTCTTTATTGGAGGAAATGGACTTGGCTGTGATTACTATGCTGATATAAGTGAAAAGGATGATCACAGTCACTGACGCAAAGTAGAATATGTTAAATACCTGAAAAACATCTACTTGCCATTGCTTTATGAAGAGTCTTTCTCTTGTGCACATTATTTGTGAGGTAAAAAAGTTAGAATCCATCACCACTCCATAAAGCAAGTCAATTATTAAGTTTATGGAAGCAATAAACCAAATGACTCCAATAGCAATATAAGTTCTTTTCTGAGTGGCTATTTCAGCATGTCTTAGAGGAAAGCATATGGCCACATAACGCTCTAGTGACATCACAGCCAGGTTTAAAGGTGCGTTATTGAAAGTAATAACCGAAACAAACACTATAAAACTACAAGTAGCCTTGACTATCTTGAAGAATGCCAGACCTAAAACATACAATAAACAAGTAACAAGGAGATGTATTGAGTCATTAAGAAGCATGTGGGTAAACAGAATATAACGTGAGCTTTCTTTAAAAATCGGCTTCCTCCAAAGAGTGTAGACCATGGTGCAATTTATATAAGTAAAGAACAGTGACATTATTAATGTAAAACTAACTCTTGATATCGGCCCCTCAGTCATTGCAACCTGAAACAATTGTTGATACATCAACAAAACCTCAGCGGTGCTATCATTAGTCACTGCCATAATCTTGTACAAACCATGAGCATGCTATGATATTTACAGGACAAATGCTTTGATATTACTAACAGAACAAGATCAGCCACTACAAATTATCATGACTCTCTCAAAGAACAAACAGAATAAACATTTTATAACAAATTACAAATTAGGTGCATGAATAAATGTATGTCCAGTGCTGGAGACTGAAAATCTAAGGGGCTCAGTAAGATGTGAGCTCAGGCCTGAAGAGTACCACAGTTATGAACACAACTTTATAACGGGCAATATAGTGACCCTAGAGAGAGGTGAAGACACGCCTCAGACTGGAAACTGCAGTAATTATGCATCCCTGCTAAGTAATACAAATTCCACAAATATTTATTCACATTTGAATAACAGTTGTAACATACATATGAAAATGAATTAGTAATACCTAAATAAAAAATGGAAGGCAAAATATAACAATATATATATAGATCTAATTGTCTAATAGATCTAATTGTAAAAATTGAACCAATCAATTGCTTATAGACAAAATGGATTTTTCATGTTCCATTGTTTCTATTCACAATATCATCAATCTGCACCATAAAAAATCTCCTTTTATATAATACTGTTTCTTTTTTATTAGCAATTTGTAGGATAACTTATAGATCAAATAAAACATTTACTCTACTACTTTCATTTTGTCCACTTGATTACTTAAGGTATTCACTGACAAAATATAAAGCTACATTCTTGTGGGTTTATGCATCAGACATTTGGTAACCTTGTGGAACCTTAAATGTGTGTTTCCATGTGAATGGAGATGTTGTGCTTTGTTTGCTCCATTGGATGAGTATGTTTGGGGTCATTTTTCTACTTACCTCATGCAGAAACTTATGACTAACAGGACAATGGCTGGACAACACCACCAGTTGAATACTTTTTTAAAATGCCTTTATTGTCATTAAATGGGTGTGTGAATGTGTATGTTATTGTGTCCTGCGATGGATTGGCACCTAGTCCAGGGTGTACCCCGCCTTGTGCCCGATGCTCCCTGGGATGTTCCCCACGACCCTGTAGGATAAGCGGTATAGAAAATGGATGGATGGATGGATTTATTGTCATTAGACCTTGCAGTACAATTGCAATTAATGTGAATCTCCCAATGTGGTTCTGTTTTACACACATAAAAGTACAGACACACATACAATTATAAATTTAAGGGGAATAATACTATATATTGTAAGTGAATAAATAAATAAGTAGGTAGTTAGGAAATAAAACAAATTTGATTAAAAAAGAACAATATTGCACTAGCTGTGTTTTAAATAGTGATATGTCGTTCATGAACAATTCGTTCATTTTGAATCTTTAATATGCTTTGGGAAGAACGAGTTGTCTCAGAGAGTGATTTGTTCATTTTTGACCACGCATGCACTGAACATCCCCATAGGTTCTGTACAGGAAACAGAAATAATTAGTTCATGTCTTGAGTCTTCGGGTTCGATTCGTTCGTTCTTCCGGTGACCACTGCATAGGTAATGCACCATGCAATACTGGAAACAGAAATGATTAGTTCATGTCATGAGTCTTTGGGTTCAAGTCATTTGTTCTTCCGGTGACCACCCCACAGGCAACGCACCATGCAATACCGGAAATGGGATTAACGAACGGCTCGAACCAGAAGACTCAAGAGATGAACTAATTATTTCTGTTTCCGTGAATCAGATGTGACAAATGTGACGTGACAAAAGAAAGAAAGGCTCTGACTGGGAGGTGAGGTGAACTAACAGACTGCATAGCCTGAAGACCCAGCTAAGCTATTAATGAATCATTACTATAATGTTTTGTATGTGACTCAAAAGGTGACATGCAAATTAAGTGAAGGGGAAGGCAAAACTAGTCATTGTCCTAAAGATAACTTCTGATTGGTTGGAACCCCTAGAGGGCTGGTTTAGCCAGAAAGAGTTGAAAACACCATGACCGAGAAAATCATTGAGTTGTGTTGGAGCTGGAGGTGGCAGCGGTCGTGGAATTTTGTCCTTTCTATCCCACTGTCCAGTCCTCATCTTCATTTTCTTTTCTTCGGGTTTTATCTCACTTTTTGTCCACGTAAGTAATTTCCATTTGCCACAAAGTATTTCTGTTTAATTTTACACTGATCTTAATCTGAACCTAGCCTTCAGCTGTGATCAACTTCTTCAGACCTCCAATTCTGTTTCAACTAGACCTCCTGACGGCTGACTACATCTCAATAGCCTCCTGTGAGTTCCAGCCAGATGACTGGGTGTTCCTCTTGCTGCCCCCCACTAACTGTAATATCCTGGCCCACTGGCATGGCCTGTACACAGTCCTTGAAGGGGTGGGCTCAGTGAACTACCACCTACAACAGCCGAGTAAGTGAACAAACACCCAAATACACCCAAGTATTAACCTGCTGAAGAAATGGATTGTGACTGTCCCTGCTGTGTCGGCTTTTAGTGATGTCCCATCAGACCCCCCAGGGAGCTCTTTGGTCCAGAAGACCTGACGCCTTCACAGTGGCAAGACCTCATCAATTGGGTGGACCAATTTTAGTAGGTGTTCTTGCTAGAGTCAGGACTGACACACTTGGTCCAACATGCAATCCAGACCATGCCATGAGTGGTGGTCCAACAGCAGCCCTACCAAATGCCAGAGGCATGCTGCTGGGCTACTGAGGAGGAAGTCAGCAAAATGCTATGGGACAGGATCATTGAGGAATCTGCCAGCCCCTGGTCTAGCTCAATTGTGGTGGTCCTGAAACCCAAAGGAAGCATCAAGCTATGCAATAACTTCTGTAAGTTTAACCAGGTCTCTGAATTTGACAGCTACCCCCTGCCCTGATTAGACAACCTGGTGGAGTTCCTGAGGAGAGCCCACTTCATCACCACCCTGGATCTGACTAAAGGGTACTGGCAGGTAGCCCTAGCCCCAGAAACCAAGCCCAAGAATGCATTCAGCACCTCTGGCGGCCACTAGCAGTACCAGGTTCTCCCCTTCAGGCTTCATGGAATGAGACCTTCCAGAGGCTCATGGATGTTGGCCTATTCCCCCAAACTGGCTGCATGTAGCCACCTGCTGGGGTGACATTGTGATACAATCAAACACATTGGCTGACCACCTGCAGGACCTCAGGGAAGTCCTGAGTGAGCTCCACAAGGCCAGGCCGACCGCAAATCTAGACCAAGGCATAGTACGTGGGGTACCACATCGGCCAAGGCCTACTAAAACCTCAGGGGAAGAAGATTGAAGTGGTCAAAGAGTACTCAAAACCCACCCACAATCTGTTGTACATGCCTTCTTAGGGTTGGCAGGGTATTATTGCCGGTTTGTCACTAACTTGTCCTCTCTAGCCTCCCCCCTCACAGACCTAACAAAGAATGGCCAACCAGACCAGGTACACTGGACCAAGGCAGCAGAGCAGGTGTTCCAGACTCTCAAGCAGGTGCTCACCAGTTCACCAGTGTTGAGAAACCCAGACTTTGATTGGCCCTTCACTGTACACACCGACACATCAGAGACAGGGCTAGGTGCAATGCTCTCTCAAACCTTCAACAGAGAAGAGCACCTGGTGTTGTATGTGAGTAGGAAACTGACCCCCGCAGAACGGCGGTATGCCGACATGTAATGAAAAGTCCTGGCCATAAAATTGGCTGTTAAGGAACCCAATACGGTGAATGGCCAAAGCAAAGGACACAAACACTCACATAACCCAGTGGTTTCTCTTTTTACAGAACTTCTCATTCCAGGTCCAACACCGAGTGGGGGCCCACCATGGCAACGCAGATGGACTCTCGTGAAGGTACAGACTTTGGGCACAAAGACTGCAGACAGTAAGCTTGGATCTGAGTGGAGAGTACTGTGATGGTGGACCTCCAGTCCGCTTGCACAAGGCACTACACACTCCTCACATGACTGCTAAAGGGGTACTAATTGGACAGCACCATTTCAGCACCACTGTTTTGGAGAGCGAACTAGAACATGACAGAGAGACTGGGCAGAGGAATAGAAAATGGCTGGTGGTTTAAGGACTGCGCCAGCTCCTTATCATCACTGAGAATATGAGAGATATAAAAGGGTACAGCGGCTGCAGCAGAGTGAGCAATCTCTGTTTCCCTCCTGTTGTTGACTACTTTCTCTGTCTTTGTTGCAGGTCCCCTCCTGTGCCATGCTGACAGCTCTCTTCCCATGCCCCCACAGGAGTGCCCCAGACCTCACGATGCCCCAGTGGCCCACATCACTATGCCTGGCCCATGAAGCCCACTGAGACACGTCTCCATAGAGCCTCTGCTCACTAAGCCAGCATCGCTCACACCGTCTACAAGACATTAAACACTGGATACTAATGAACTTCCTCCCACTTAATTATGACAAGACAGAAATATTTCTACTAGGACATACAGGCAGCTAAAAGTATCTTTCTGATTATGTAGTAACTCTAGATGGCCTTTCAATCACATCGTGTGCAGCATTATAAGACCTTGGTGTGATTACTGACTCTAGTCTTTCATTTGAAGCTCGTGTAAATAATATTACTAAGATATCCTTATTTTTCATATAAGAAAAATTGTTAAGATAACAGATATATGCAATGTCACTTAAAGATGCATTTAAAGACTGTTGTCTGTAGTTTGGACTAGTGTAAATGCTTGCTATCTGGATGTTCCAGTAGCTGCATGAACAAGCTCCAATTATTTCAGAATGTAGCAGCCAGTGTCCTTACTAGAACCACAAGATTTGAACACATCACTCCTATCTTATCTACACTGCACTGGCTCCAAGTAAAATTTTGCATTGATTGTAAAATACTACTAATGACCTAGAAAGCAATTAATTGTCTTGCACTGCAGTACATGAGTAATTTTTAGGTTTTTTTATGATCCACCACACCTGCTTTTAGTTCACATATAAAAATTGTTGTTGTTCCTACATGGTTCCGCTGATATGGATGTAAATACCCTCAAGTAAAAGCTGAAAGTCTGCAGAACTCATATACAATATTTAATTTTGGTGGTAGACAGCTAAAATAAAAATACATTTGTCAATGCCCAAATATTTATGGACCTGATTGTAAATATTACATTCAGATGCCAAAAATCAAAGAGATTTTCACTTGGCCATCTTCCAAAGAGAAACAATGTCTTAGCCTAAAGGCTAAAAGCTTTAGCACAACAAAAGCACAAGCAGCAGAATGCCATAGCTTTGGCTCACATTTGATGTCAAATAAAAACATTTGTATAAATACAGTAAATCCCAATAATGACCAATGAGCCATTAATAAGCCATTAATTCTTTCTGAAGTCAAAATTTTATTGTAAATTAATATCCAGTAAGCTCATTTGTTTCTTGTATGATTTTTATTTTAAATAAACACAAACTTTACAAGATCTTCAAGTTTGTGAAAGGTCTACAAGTGTTTCTTTTCTTTTTCTCTTTTTCAGTACTCTCTACTATATTGTAAAAGCTAATATTCTGTGCTTAATTTATTGTTTAATGATAATCTTTATTTATCAGCAAAATATAGTTAGAACATTTGTGTTAAGGCTCTGTTCAAACCTGTATAATTGACATTAATTAATTAAATAGTTTAAACACTAGACAGTTTTAACATTCGACCAGATGAAGTGATGGTCAGTCCCCTTTAAAAAAGAACACAGGATTTTGTTTCAGCCTCATGCAAACAGTCAGTGTTTGTTTTTAACTGAAACGCATGGTGATGTGGTGTCAGCTGTGTTATACAGAGCTGAATCAAAACCCCTAGTATAGTGGGACTTACAAGATACAAGTGAGTTACAAGATAACTATGCATACCCATTCATGCTATATTTTCTCCATGAGATTTTACAACAATTATTGTGACTCTGAACAGGTTTAAATATCCTTAAGCATCTCAAAAAATGCTCTCAATTCAGTGTACATTGACAATAGACGTGTGTTTGCCTGTGGCACAGCGAAAGTAGTAGATGAATAGGGGCCGTACAGCATCGTCTCTCAGTCCATAGATGAGTGGGCTTAGACAGCGTGGCAAGATCAACACAAACACATAGTTTAGGTAACGCAGGTCGATGAAGACGCTGGTGCTGGTGCTGGCCATTGCTGCAGCTCGCTCTATAAGGCTAAAAAGAAAAGAAGTAAGGCACAGTCCCAGCTGAACAAGGTGCAGCAGTACAGTCTTGTGTCCTTTTGCAGCTGACTCTTTATTGGAGGAAATGGACCTGGTTGTGATCAGAATTCTAACATATGTGAAAAGGATGATCATCGACACTGACACAAAGTAGAATACATTAAAGCCCTGATAAGCATCTAGTTGCCATTGCTTTATGAAGAGTCTTTCTCTTGTGCAAAATATTTGTGAGGTTAAAAATTTAGGATCCACCAGTACTACATAAAGCAAGTCAATTATAAAGTGCATCAGACCCATAAACCAAATAATTCCAAGGGAAATATAAGTCCTTTTTTGAGTGGCTATTTCAGCATGTCTTAGAGGAAAGCATATGGCCACATAACGCTCTAGCGACATCAGAGCCAAGTTTAAAGGTGCATTACGGAATGTTGTACTTGAAACAAAAACTAAGAAAGTACATGCAGCCATGACTAACTTGAGATAGGCCAGACTAAAAATATACAACAAAGAGGTAACAAAGAGCTGAATCGAGTCATTGAGAAGCATGTGGTTAAACAGAATGTAGCGTGGAGTCTCTTTAAAAATAGGCTTGCTCCAAAGAGTGTAGACCATGATGGCATTCAAATAGATAAAGAACAGAGACATTAATATTGCAAAAATGACTTTTGATACCAATCCCTCATTCAGTGCAACCTGGAATATTTGCTGATGTATAAGTAAAACCTCAACTGTGCTATCATTAGTAACTGACATAATATGATACAAAATAGAACCATAAAAATTTACAGATACCACTAACAATACAGGATGAGTTTCTACAAATCACCACTAAGTCCTCACACATCAGATTTTTCCAAAGTAAAAAAGAGAAGACAATATTTATAAAAAATTCTATGCTTGCATTATTCTGTTACATCTGCTGCAAAACCTCACTTTGATATGTGAGCTCAGCTCCAAAGAGAAATATATTTGTGAGCTGACAGATATAATAGGCACTATGTGAGCCCCAGAGAGATGATGACACATGTGAGTGTAAATGATAGACCATGTATTTTCATGCAATCCTTGGATGTTGTCATTCTGTTTCCATATGCGATTATGAGGTTATTTGCGTTCCCATAATTCACATGTGCCAAACTTCAGGCCTGTGGCCTTATTTTATTCAGCCCATGCAAACTTGCAAAACATAACAATGAAGCAATGTTGTAATGGTCTGTAACTACTACTCATCATTTTCACACTAGAACAGTAATATCTAAAATTCAACCCAGACTAGTGTATAGTCCCCTCCAAAACTATTGGAACAGCAAGGCAAATTCATTTGTTTTTGCTATAGACTGAAGACATTTGGGTTTGAGATCAAAGTATGAATATAATCAGAGAGTTTCAAATTTCACTTTTTATTTGATTTTTTTATTAGACATGCAAGCCATTTTGAAGCTGTGAAAAGAGGGAAAATCAATCAGAGGCACTGCACAAACATTGGGCATAGGCAATACAACAATTTGGAATGTCTTGGAAAAAGAAAGAATCCACTGTTGTTTTGAGCAACAGACACTGAATGGGTCAGCCAAGGAAAACAACAACAGCTGAAGACAGAAACATTGTGAGAGCTGTGAAGAAAAACTCTAAAACAGCAGTAAGTGAAATCACCAACAATCTGCACAGGGCAGGAATGAAGTTACAGTTACAGTTAATAGTAAAATGCTTACAACATTGCTTCAATATTATTTTTTTTGGGTGGCTGTGGCTCAGGTGATAGAGCGGTTTGTCCACTAATTGCAGGCTTGGTGGCTCGATTCCTGGCCCACTTGTATGCACATGCCGATGTTTCCTTGGGCAAGACACTGAACCCCAAGTTGCTCCCAATGGCAGGCTAGTGCCTTGCATGGCAGCTCTGCTGTCACTGGTGTATGTGTGTATGTGTGTGTGTGTGTGTGTGTGTGTGTGTGTGTGTGTGAATGGGTGAATGTGAAACAGGTTAAAAGGCACTATATGATAAAAAAGGAATGAAGGTATCACTGTTTGAAGAAGACTTCAAGAGCAGAAATATAGAAATCATACCTCAATATGCAAACCATTCATCAGCAGTATTAATCAGTAGGTCAGATTTTGCCAAGAAATACAGAGAGTATGGAGAAAGAAATAAGGCTCATACAGCATTGTCTCTCAGTCCATAGATGAGCAGGCTTAGGCAGCGTGGCAAGATCAGAACAAGCAAATAGTTTAGATAATGCAGGTCCAAGATAACTTGGTTATTGCCAACCATTGCTACAGCTCGCTCTATGAAGTTGTAGAGAAAAGAGGAAAGACACAGGGCCAGCTGAATGAGGTGCAGCACCACAGTCTTTTGAGCTTTTGCAGTTTTTATAGGAGGAAATTGACCTGGCTCTGATCACAATATTGATATTAGTGCAAAGGATTGCCATTGCTTTATGAAGAGCCTTTCTCTTGTCCACAATATTTGTGAGGTTAAAAAGTTAGGGACCATCACTGCTACATAAAACAAGTCAATTATAAAGTTTATAGAACCAGTAAACGAAATACCTCCAAAAGCAACATGAGTCGATTTCTGAGTAGCTATTTCAGCATGTCTTGGATGAAAGCAAAGTCCACATAACGCTCTACTGTCATCACAGCCGGGTTTAAAGGTGCATTACGGAATGTTGTAACTGAAACGAAAACTATAAAAGCACAAGCAGCCATGACTAACTTGAGTAAGGACAGATTGAAAATGTACAACAGGCAACACACGCACACACACCTGGACCTCACCACAGTTACCACCACACACACTATAAATAGTGTCTGTGATGTTGATTGTCGCCATATGCTGCAGACAAACAGAATAAAGGCTCATTAAGGAGATTTCATACTAAATCTTTCAAAACCAGGTAGATATATGGGTCCATGAGTCCATGAATTGAGATATATATATATATATATATATATATATATATATATATATATATATATATATATACACACACACACAATATCTCACAAAAGTGAGTACACCCCTCACATTTTTGTAAATATTTGATTATATCTTTTAATGTGACAACACTGAAGAAATGACACTTTGCTACAGTGAAAGTAGTGAGTACTCTTCTAAAGATGATGCACAAGAAAGCCCACAAACAGTTTGCTGAAGACAAGCAGACTAAGGACATGGATTACTGGAACCATGTCCTGTGGTCTGATGAGACCAAGATAAACTTATTTGGTTCAGATGGTGTCAAGCGTGTGTGGCGGCAACCAGGTGAGGAGTACAAAGACAAGTGTGTCTTGCCTACAGTCAAGCATGGTGGTGGGAGTGTCATGGTCTGGGGCTGCATGAGTGCTGCCGGCACTGGGGGGCTACAGTTCATTGAGGGAACCATGAATGCCAACATGTACTGTGACATACTGAAGCAGAGCATGATCAGTATGCAGTATTCCAGCATGATAACGACCCCAAACACACCTCCAAGACGACCACTGCCTTGCTAAAGAAGCTGAGGGTGAAGGTGATGGACTGGCCAAGCATGTCTCCAGACCTAAACCCTATTGAGCATCTGTGGGGCATCCTCAAATGGAAGGTGGAGGAGCACAAGGTCTCTAACATCCACCAGCTCTGTGATGTCATCATGGAGGAGTGGAAGAGAACTCCAGTGGCAACCAGTGAAGCTCTGGTGAACTCCATGCCCAAGTGGGTTAAGGCAGTGTTGAAAAATAATGGTGGTCACACAAAATATTGACACTTTGAGCCCAATTTGTACATTTACACTTAGGGGTGTACTCACTTTTGTTGCCAGCGGTTTAGACATTAATGGCTGTGTGCTGAGTTATTTTGAGGGGACAGCAAATTTATACTGTTACACAAGCTGTACACTCACTACTTTACATTGTAGCAAAGTGTCATTTGTTCAGTGTTGTCACATGAAAAGGTATAATCAAATATTTACAAAAATGTAAGGGGTGTACTCACTTTTGTGAGATATTGTGTGTGTGTGTGTATATATATATATATATATATATATATATATATATATATATATATATATATATATAATGTTTTTTGTGTCAACTCATCTTCATTTAAGTCTTTTAACCATGTACTGGCCCTTTAATTCAGAGCGAGCAGCGCAGCAAAAAATAGACTCGATGCTGAAACTCCTGTTTCACTTCTGCTCACGCGCTGCTCCTGCACCACACTGTCCGGTGGAAAAGCCCTCATCCGTTAACATGCACGTTAGAAAAATACACACTGCTTCTGCTCCGTTGCAGCGTGCAGTGTGAAATAGGCTTTAAGCCTTCTTTTCCAGTGGTGGATCCACATTCACCACATGATTGCCATCACCAACTCGAGTTACATTATCTGTAACTTTAGGTGCCACAACAATTATTTTCACACACACAAATGCTCCCAAATATATTTTGAGGTCACACAGATTAAATTTCAGGAACATATGCGACCAAAATGGTTGCAATTTCGAGCCTTGGGTGTTGTTATCAAATTTGAACCTGGACTAGGAAAGGCTTCATTCTGTGGTCCAATTGTGTTTTCCAGCTAATAGCTCCCAGTTGTAGTCATCTGCAGGCATCTGTATGCAAATATATAAAGAAAGAAATAAATCAGGTGGGAAAAATATTGGGAAAACACTTCAGTGTGTCCCCTTTCAAAATAGACCAAAACCATGCATGTTCTCCAAATGGTTCAAGAACAGCTTTAATTTGAGTTTGGGTATGCCTTGGATAGGCGTTTTAGGCTAATTTTACTGGAACTCTAAGAGGTTTGTAGCTTAATGTATACTTTATCTACTTTATCACTGTAATGGTTAAACAAATCAAGTTTAAAATATAAATAAATGTATATACTATATGATACAAATGTTGTATTATTTCACCAGTTTTAAAGTTTTTTTTTACATTTTGTTCTTGAAATCATCCCTGAATCCACCCTTCCACTGGGATCAAGATAATACTGATTTTTTTGGACCACAAGTATTCCAATCCTACTTAAAAAATTTTAACACATACTGAAGGTGTGATCCAGATCAAAAGCAAGATTGGATTACACAATCTAATGTGATTTCAGAATCCTTTTTTTTTCCTTTTGAACAAGCCATTGTCAAGATTTGATCCAATGCGATAGCTGAAATCCGATCAGATTATTTCTGAACAACTGGACCCAGGAGATTGGAACATTTTATGAACAGTATAACTATCCAACAGTGTTTTCTCTGCCTAGGTTTCCATAACAGTAAATATGACATTTAAATGGAATGCATAAGCATCTGTACAAAATTAAATATTATTAAGATACATAACATACATTTAAATGGAATGAATAAGCATCTGAACAAAATTAGCAAACAAATAATAAATCTGAACAAATAGCTTTAATTCAGTGTACATTGACTGTAGACTTGCATTTGCCCATTGCAAAGCAAAAGTAGTAGGTGAATAAGGGCCGTACAGCATCATCTCTCAGTCCATAGATGAGTGGGCTTAGGCAGCGAGGCAAGATCAACACAAAAAAAAAGCTTAGATAACGCAGGTCCATGAAGAGGCTGCTGCTGGTGGTGGCCATTGCTGCAGCTCGCTCTAAGAAACCATAGAGAAAAGAGGTGAGACACAGGGCCAGCTGAACGAGGTGCAGCAGCACAGTCTTGTGGGCCTTTGTAGCAGAGTCTTTATTGGAGGAAATGGACCTGGCTGTGATTACTATGCTGATATAAGTGAAAAAGATGATCACAGTCACTGACGCAAAGTAGAATATGTTAAATACCTGAAAAACATCTACTTGCCATTGCTTTATGAAGAGTCTTTCTCTTGTGCACATTACTTGTGAGGTAAAAAAGTTAGAATCCATCACCACTCCATAAAGCAAGTCAATTATTAAGTTTATGGAAGCAATAAACCAAATGACTCCAATAGCAATATAAGTTCTTTTCTGAGTGGCTATTTCAGCATGTCTTAGAGGAAAGCATATGGCCACATAACGCTCTAGTGACATCACAGCCAGGTTTAAAGGTGTGTTATTGAAAGTAATAACCGAAACAAACACTATAAAACCACAAGTAGCCTTGACTATCTTGAAGAATGCCAGACCGAAAACATACAATAAACAAGTAACAAGGAGATGTATTGAGTCATTAAGAAGCATGTGGGTAAACAGAATATAACGTGAGCTTTCTTTAAAAATTGGCTTCCTCCAAAGAGTGTACACCATGGTGCAATTTAAATAAGTAAAGAACAGTGACATTATTAATGTAAAACTAACTCTTGATATCGGCCCCTCAGTCATTGCAACCTGAAACAATTGTTGATACATCAACAAAACCTCAGCGGTGCTATCATTAGTCACTGCCATAATCTTGTACAAACCATGAGCATGCTATGATATTTACAGGACAAATGCTTTGATATTACTAACAGAACAAGATCAACCACTACAAATTATCATGACTCTCTCAAAGAACAAACAGAATAAACATTTTATAACAAATTACAAATTAGGTGCACGAATAAATGTATGTCCAGTGCTGGAGAGTGGAGATCTAAGGGGCTCAGTAAGATGTGAGTTCAGGCCTGAAGAGTACCACAGTTATGAACACAACTTTATAACGGGCAATATAGTGACCCTAGAGAGAGGTGAAGACACGCCTCAGACTGGAAACTGCAGTAATTATGCATCCCTGCTAAGTAATACAAATTCCACAAATATTTATTCACATTTGAATAACAGATCTAACATACATATGAAAATGAATTAGTAATACCTAAATAAAAAATGGAAGGCAAAATATAGCAATATATATATATAATTGTCTAATAGATCTAATTGTAAAAATCGAACCAATCAATTGCTTATAGACAAAATGGATTTTTCATGTTTCATTGTTTCTATTCACAATATCATCAATCTGCACCATAAAAAATCTCCTTTTATATAATAGTGTTTCTTTTTATTAGCAATTTGTAGGATAATTCAGAGATCAAATAAAACATTTACTCTACTACTTTCATTTTGTCTACTTGATTACTTGAGGTATTCACTGATCAAATATAAAGCTACATTCTTGTGGGATTATGCATCAGACATTTGGTAAACTTGTGGAACCTTAAATGTGTGTTTCTATGTGAACGGAGATGTTGTGCTTTGTTTGCTCCATTGGATGAGTATGTTTGGGGTCATTTTTCTACTTACCTCATGCAGAAACTTATGACTAACAGGACAATGGCTGGACAACACCACCAGTTGAATACTTTTTTAAAATGCCTTTATTGTCATTAAATGGGTGTGTGAATGTGTATGTTATTGTGTCCTGCGATGGATTGGCACCCCGTCCAGGGTGTACCCCGCCTTGTGGCCGATGCTCCCTGGGATGTTCCCCATGACCCTGTAGGATAAGCGGTATAGAAAATGGATGGATGGCTGTTTTTAATGTCATTAGACCTTGCAGTACAACTGCAATTAGTGCGAATCTCTCAATGTGGTTCTGTTTGACACACATAAAAGTACAGACACACATACAATTATAAATTTAACAGGAACAATACTATATATTGTAAGTGAATAAATAAATAAGTTGGTAGTTGGGAAATAAAACAACGTTGATTTAAAAAAAGAACAATATTGCACTAGTTGTGTTTTAAATAGTGATGTGTCGTTCATGAACAATTCGTTCATTTTGAAATTTTAACATGACTTGGGAACAACAAGTTGTCTCAGAGAGTGATTCGTTCAGTTTTGACCACACATGTGCTGAACATCCCCATAGGTTCTGTACAGGAAACAGAAGTGATTAGTTCATCTCTCGAGTCCTCGGGCTCAAGTCGTTTGTTCTTCCGGTGACAACCCCACAGGCAATGCACCATGCAATACCAGAAATGGGATCAGACAACCTGGTAGAGTTCCTGAGGAGAGCCCAATTCATCTCTACCATGGATCTGACTAAAGGGTACTGGCAGGTAGCCCTAGCCCCAGAAACCAAGCCCAAGAATGCATTCAGCACCTCTGGCAGCCTCTGGCAGTACCAGGTTCTCTCTTCAGACTTCATGGAATGCGACCTTCCAGAGGCTCATGGATGTTGGCCTATTCCCCCAAACTGACTGCATGTAGCCACCTGCTGGGGTGACATTGTGATACAATCAAACACACTGGCTGACCACCTGCAGCACCTCAGGGAAGTCTTGAGTGAGCTCCACAAGGCCAGGCTGACCGCAAATCCAGACCAAGGCACAGTACCCGGGGTACTGCATCGGCCAAGGCCTACTAAAACCTCAGGGGAAGAAGATTGAAGTGGTCAAAAAGTACTCAAAATCCACCCACAACCTGCTGTACATGCCTTCTTAGGGTTGGCAGGGTATTATTGCCGGTTTGTCACTAACTTGTCCTCTCTAGCCTCCCCCCTCACAGACCTAACAAAGAATGGCCAACCAGACCAGGTACACTGGACCAAGGCAGCAGAGCAGGTGTTCCAGACTCTCAAGCAGGTGCTCACCAGTTCACCAGTGTTGAGAAACCCAGACTTTGATTGGCCCCTCACTGTACACACCGACGAATCAGAGACAGGGCTAGGTGCAATGCTCTCTCAAACCTTCAACAGAGAAGAGCACCTGGTGTTGTACGTGACTAGGAAACTGACCCCCGCAGAAAGGCGGTATGCCGACATGTAATGAGAAGTCCTGGCCATAAAATTGGCTGTTAAGGAACCCAATACAGTGGATGGCCAAAGCAAAGGACACAAACACTCACATAACCCAGTGGTTTCTCTCTTTACAGAACTTCTCATTCCAAGTCCAACACCGAGCGGGAGCCCACCATGGCAACGCAGATGGACTCTCATGAAGGTACAGACTCTGGGCACAAATACCACAGACAGTAAGCTTGGATCTGAGTGGAGAGTACTGTGATGGTGGGCCTCCAGTCCGCTTGCACCATTCACTACACACTCCTCACATGACTGCTAAAGGGGTTCTAATTGGACAGCACCATTTCAGCACCACTGTTTTGGAGAGCGAACTAGAACATGACAGAGAGACTGGGCAGAGGAATAGAACATGGCTGGTGGCCATTAAGGACTGCGCCAGCTCCTCATCATCACTGAGAATATGAGAGAGATAAAAGGGCACAGCGGCTGCAGCAGAGTGAGCAATCCCTGTCTCCCTCCTGTTATTGTCTACTTTCTCTGTCTTTGTTGCAGGGACCAATGACAGTAACAACAGCAATGTCAACCAAACTCCCCTCCTGTGCCATGCTAACAGCTCTCTTCCCATGCCCCCACAGGAGTGCCCCAGACCTCACGACGCCCCAGTGGCCCACATCACTATGCCTGGCCCATGAAGCCCACTGAGACAGGTCTCCATAGAGCCTCTACTCACTAAGCCAACACCGGTCACACCACCTACAAGACATTAAACACTGGATACTAATGAACTTCCTCCCACTTAATTATGACAAGACAAGACAAGACTACAGGCAGCTAAAAGTATCTTTCTGATTATGTAGTAACTCTAGATGGCCTTTCAATTACATCTTGTGCAGCATTAAAAGACCTTGGTGTGATTATTGTCTCTAGTCTATCATTTGAAGCTCATGTAAATAATATTACTAAGATATCCTTATTTTTCATATAACAAAAATTGTTAAGATAACAGATATATGCAATGTCACTTAAAGATGCACTTAAAGACTGTTATCTGTAGTTTGGACTAGTGTAAATGCTTGCTATCTGGATGTTCCAGTAGCTGCATGAACAAGCTCCAATTATTTCAGAATGTAGCAGCCAGTGTCCTTACTAGAACCACAAGATTTGAACACATCACTCCTATCTTATCTACACTGCACTGGCTCCAAGTAAAATTTTGCATTGATTGTAAAATACTACTAATGACCTAGAAAGCAATTAATTGTCTTGCACTGCAGTACATGAGTAATTTTTAGGTTTTTTTTATGATCCACCACACCTGCTTTTAGTTCACATATAAAAATTGTTGTTGTTCCTACATGGTTCCGCTGATATGGATGTAAATACCCTCAAGTAAAAGCTGAAAGTCTGCAGAACTCATATACAATATTTAATTTTGGTGGTAGACAGCTAAAATAAAAATACATTTGTCAATGCCCAAATATTTATGGACCTGATTGTAAATATTACATTCAGATGCCAAAAATCAAAGAGATTTTCACTTGGCCATCATCCAAAGAGAAACAATGTCTTAGCCTAAAGGCTAAAAGCTTTAGCACAACAAAAGCACAAGCAGCAGAATGCCATAGCTTTGGCTCACATTTGATGTCAAATAAAAACATTTGTATAAATACAATAAATCCCAATAATGACCAATGAGCCATTAATAAGCCATTAATTCTTTCTGAAGTCAAAATTTTATTGTAAATTAATATCCAGTAAGCTCATTTGTTTCTTGTATGATTTTTATTTTAAATAAACACAAACTTTACAAGATCTTCAAGTTTGTGAAAGGTCTACAAGTGTTTCTTTTCTTTTTCTTTTTTTTTCTTTCAGTATTCTCTACTACATAGTAAAAGCTAATATTCTGTGCTTAATTTATTGTTTAATGATAATCTTTATTTATCAGCAAAATATAGTTAGAACATTTGTGTTAAGGCTCTGTTCAAACCTGTATAATTGGCATTAATTAATTAAATAGGTTAAACACTAGACAGTTTTAACATTCGACCAGATGAAGTGATGGTCAGTCCCCTTTAAAAAGAACACAAGATTTTGTTTCAGCCTCGTGCAAACAGTCAGTGTTTGTTTTTAACTGAAACGCATGGTGATGTGGTGTCAGCTGTGTTATACAGAGCTGAATCAAAACCCCCAGTATAGTGGGACTTACAAGATACAAGTGAGTTACAAGATAACTATGCATAACCATTCATGCTATATTTTCTCCATGAGATTTTACAACAATTATTATGACTTTGAACAGGTTTAAATATCCTTAAGCATCTCAAAAAATGCTCTCAATTCAGTGTACATTGACAATAGACGTGTGTTTGCCTGTGGCACAGCGAAAGTAGTAGATGAATAGGGGCCGTACAGCATCGTCTCTCAGTCCATAGATGAGTGGGCTTAGACAGCGTGGCAAGATCAACACAAACACATAGTTTAGGTAACGCAGATCGTTGAAGACGCTAGTGCTGGTGCTGGCCATTGCTGCAGCTCGCTCTATAAGGCTAAAAAGAAAAGAAGTAAGGCACAGTCCCAGCTGAACAAGGTGCAGCAGTACAGTCTTGTGTCCTTTTGCAGCTGACTCTTTATTGGAGGAAATGGACCTGGTTGTGATCAGAATTCTAACATATGTGAAAAGGATGATCATCGACACTGACACAAAGTAGAATACATTAAAGCCCTGATAAGCATCTAGTTGCCATTGCTTTATGAAGAGTCTTTCTCTCGTGCAAAATATTTGTGAGGTTAAAAATTTAGGATCCACCAGTACTACATAAAGCAAGTCAATTATAAAGTGCATCAGACCCATAAACCAAATAATTCCAAGGGAAATATAGGTCCTTTTTTGAGTGGCTATTTCAGCATGTCTTAGAGGAAAGCATATGGCCACATAACGCTCTAGCGACATCAGAGCCAAGTTTAAAGGTGCATTACGGAATGTTGTACTTGAAACAAAAACTAAGAAAGTACATGCAGCCATGACTAACTTGAGATAGGCCAGACTAAAAATATACAACAAAGAGGTAACAAAGAGCTGAATCGAGTCATTGAGAAGCATGTGGTTAAACAGAATGTAGCGTGGAGTCTCTTTAAAAATAGGCTTGCTCCAAAGAGTGTAGACCATGATGGCATTCAAATAGATAAAGAACAGAGACATTAATATTGCAAAAATGACTTTTGATACCAATCCCTCATTCAGTGCAACCTGGAATATTTGCTGATGTATAAGTAAAACCTCAACTGTGCTATCATTAGTAACTGACATAATATGATACAAAATAGAACCATAAAAATTTACAGATACCACTAACAATACAGGATGAGTTTCTACAAATCACCACTAAGTTCTCACACATCAGATTTTTCCAAAGTAATAAAGAGAAGACAATATTTGTAAAATTCTATGGTTGCATTATTCTGTTACATCTGGTGCAAAATCCCACTTTGATATGTGAGCTCAGCTCCAAAGAGAAATATATTTGTGAACTGACAGATATAATAGGCACTATGTGAGCCCCAGAGAGATGATGACACATGTGAGTGTAAATAGTAGACCATGTATTTTCATGCATTCCTTGGATGTTGTCATTCTGTTTCCATATGCGATTATGAGGTTATTTGCGTTCCCATAATTCACATGTGCCAATCTTCAGGCCTGTGACCTTATTTTATTCAGCCCATGCAAACTTGCAAAATATAACAATGAAGCAATGTTGTAATGGTCTGTAACTACTACTCATCATTTTCACACTAGAACAGTAATATCTAAAATTCAACCCAGACTAGTGTATAGTCCCCTCCAAAACTATTGGAACAGCAAGGCAAATTCATTTGTTTTTGCTATAGACTGAAGACATTTGGGTTTGAGATCAAAGTATGAATATAATCAGAGAGTTTCAAATTTCACTTTTTATTTGATTTTTTTTTTTATTAGACATTCAAGCCATTTTGAAGCTGTGAAAAGAGGGAAAATCAATCAGAGGCACTGCACAAACATTGGGCATAGAACAATTTGGAATTTCTTGAAATTTATGTACAAATTTCTGGTTGTTTCGATAAATTAACTCATTTACTACCTGCACTTCATTAAATCCATCCATCCATCCATCATACCGCTTATCCTTTTCAGGGTCACGGGGAACCTGGAGCCTATCCCAGGGAGCATCAGGCACAAGGCGGGGTACACCCTGGACAGGGTACCAATCCATCGCAGGATTACATACACATACACATTCACACACCCATTCATACACTACGGACACTACATGCCAATCAGCCTACCATGCATATAGACTGGGGGAGGAAACCGGAGTACCCGGAGGATACCCCCGCAGGGGGGGGCATGTTCACGGGGAGAACATGCAAACTCTGCACACACAGGGCCACAGTGGGAATCGAACCCCCGATTCGATTCGTTCTGAGGCGAACGTGCTAACCACTAAGCCACCGTGCGCCTACTTCATTAAATCATTTAAAAAAAAAAAGAGTACAAAATTTCAGTGATTAGTGGGCAAAGATGAATTTGCCTCCAGATTTCTTTAGAGCATCTTTGTGACAACTATTGTTAAACATGAAAATTCAATTAAATTTGAGTCTGTACATTCTTTTGCTTGTTTTTCTTCAGATATGGCTTTGATTTTGTTTGGCCGGAAACACAGATACATATGCATGGAAAAGAACCGTACCTTTTCTTGAATTATCTTACACAACAGTTTTAATGCTTATGAATGACAATGTATACAGTATAACCTGTACCTATAACCTATGAAATATATTGAATGCTTGAATAAAAATGTTTAGAGAAAAACAAAAAGGTTGATGTGTTTGGTGTAATTTAAGTTAACATTCCAGTGTCATCTTTAATATTTGAAACATTACCTTAAATTATTCTCATGAGCATAATGTGAAAATGGGAAAACTTCACTTTTAAAGTATCAAAAACATGTTATTATTCTTTTCTGAATACCTTTTTACTTTGATGCAGTATGATAGTCATTGTATGAGTCAGCTTTATATTGTAAGTCTTACACTCTTGCTTCTCTGATCAATCCACATTGACTATAGGTTTTATTTTGTGGGTTCTATAACAAAAATAATATTTGAATAAGGGTCGTACTGCATCATCTCCGAGACCATAGATGAGCGGGCTCAGGCAGTGTGGCAGAATCAAGACAATGAGAAAGTTCAGATAGCGCATGAGTATGAAAAGAGAGCTACTGCTTCCAGTCATCATGTAAAGTATTCTCTCTATGGTGGCATATAGAAAAGAGGTGAGGCACAGGCCCAGCTGAATGAGGTGCAGCAGCACAGTCTTGTGGGCTTTTGTAGCAGATTCTTTATTAGAGGAAATAGATCTGGCTGTGATCATGATGCTGATGTAAGTGAAAAAGATGATCACAGTCACTGATACAAAAAAGAGAAGATCAAAACCTTGAGTTTTATCGGCCTGCCACTTGGCCACAAAAAGTTTTTCTCTCGTGCAAAATGTGATCTTAAGTAATAGGCTTGGATCAGTGACTAAGTCAAACATGATGTCTGTCAAAATATTCATTGAGGTGGCGAACCAAATGATTCCTAGAGCGATGCCTTTGCTTTTCGGCGTGACGATAGTGCAATGCCTCAGAAGGAAGCAGATAGCCACATAGCGCTGCAGTGACATCAGAGCCAGGGTCAAAGGAGCATTCTGGAAAGTACAAGTGGAGATCAAGACTAACAGTGAACAGATGGCTTTGGCTACATTTGCAAGGGCAAGAGACATGGCGTACATTACAGTTGTGACCAGGAGGAGGATAGAATCATTGAGAAGCATGTGGGCAAACAGAATGCACCAGGGAGTTTCATGGAACATGGACTTACTCCCTAACGCAAAAAGCATGATGCAGTTTATATAAACAAAAAACAGAGACAACAGAACTGCTACCACAATTTTAGTCACAGTGGCAGCATCAAAATCCACCTTGTAGACCTGCTCGTAGGTGAATGACGGCTTAGTGTCTGTGATGTTGATTGTCGCCATATGCTGCAGACAAACAGAATAAAGGCTTATTAAGGAGATTTCATACTAAATCTTCCAAAACCAGGTAGATATATGGGTCCATGAGTCCATGAATTGATATATATATATATATATATATATATATATATATATATATATATATATATATATATATACGGTATCTCACAAATGTGAGTACACCCCTCACATTTTTGTAAATATTTGATTATCTCTTTTAATGTGACAACACTGAAGAAATGACACTTTGCTACAGTGAAAGTAGTGAGTACTCTTCTAAAGATGATGCACAAGAAAGCCCACAAACAGTTTGCTGAAGACAAGCAGACTAAGGATATGGATTACTGGAACCATGTCCTGTGGTCTGATGAGACCAAGATAAACTTATTTGGTTCAGATGGTCTCAAGCGTGTGTGGCGGCGACCAGGTGAGGAGTACAAAGACAAGTGTGTCTTGCCTACAGTCAAGCATGGTGGTGGGAGTGTCATGGTCTGGGGCTGCATGAGTGCTGCCGGCACTGGGGGGCTACAGTTCATTGAGGGAACCATGAATGCCAACATGTACTGTGACATACTGAAGCAGAGCATGATCAGTATGCAGTATTCCAGCATGATAACGACCCCAAACACACCTCCAAGACGACCACTGCCTTGCTAAAGAAGCTGAGGGTGAAGGTGATGGACTGGCCAAGCATGTCTCCAGACCTAAACCCTATTGAGCATCTGTGGGGCATCCTCAAACGGAAGGTGGAGGAGCACAAGGTCTCTAACATCCACCAGCTCCGTGATGTCATCATGGAGGAGTGGAAGAGGACTCCAGTGGCAACCAGTGAAGCTCTGGTGAACTCCATGCCCAAGTGGGTTAAGGCAGTGTTGAAAAATAATGGTGGTCACACAAAATGTTGACACTTTGAGCCCAATTTGTACATTTACACTTAGGGGTGTACTCACTTTTGTTGCCAGCGGTTTAGACATTAATGGCTGTGTGCTGAGTTATTTTGAGGGGACAGCAAATTTACACTGTTACACAAGCTGTACACTCACTACTTTACATTGTAGCAAAGTGTCATTTGTTCAGTGTTGTTACATGAATAGATATAATCAAATATTTACAAAAATGTAAGGGGTGTACTCACTTTTGTGAGATATTGTGTGTGTGTGTGTGTATATATATATATATATATATATATATATATATAATGTTTTTGTGTCAACTCATCTTCATTTAAGTCTTTTAACCATGTACTGGCCCTTTAATTCAGAGCGAGCAGCGCAGCAAAAAATAGACTCGATGCTGAAACTCCTGCTTCACTTCTGCTCACGCGCTGCTCCTGCGCCACACTGTCCAGTGGAAAAGCCCTCATCCGTTAACATGCACGTCAGAAAAATACACACTGCTTCTGCTCCGTTGCAGCGTGCAGTGTGAAATAGGCTTTAAGCCTTCTTTTCCAATGGTGGATCCACATTCACCACATGATCGCCATCACCAACTCGAGTTACATTATCTGTAACTTTAGGTGCCACAACAATTATTTTCACGCACACAAATGCTCCCAACTATATTTTGAGGTCGCACAGATTAAATTTCAGGAACATATGCGACCAAAATGGTTGCAATTTCGAGCCTTGGGTGTTGTCATCAAATTTGAACCTGGACTAGGAAAGGCTTCATTCTGTGGTGCAATTGTGTTTTCCAGCTAATAGCTCCCAGTTGTAGTCATCTGCAGGCATCTGTATGCAAATATATAAAGAAATAAATAAATCAGGTGGGAAAAATATTGGGAAAACACTTCAGTGTGTCCCCTTTCAAAATAGACCAAAACCATGCATGTACTCCAAATGGTTCAAGAACAGCTTTAATTTTAGTTTGGGTATGCCTTGGATAGGCGTTTTAGGCTAATTTTACTGGAACTCTAAGAGGTTTGTAGCTTAATGTATACTTTATCTACTTTATCACTGTAACGGGTAAACAAATCAAGTGTAAAATATAAATAAATGTATATACTATATGATACAAATGTTGTATTATTTGACCAGTTTCAAAGTTTTTTTTACATTTTGTTCTTGAAATCATCCCTGAATCCACCCTTCCACTGGGATCAGGATAATACTGATTTTTTTGGACCACAAGTATTCCAATCCTACTTAAAAAATTTTAACACATACTGAAGGTGTGATCCAGATCAAAAGCGAGATTGCATTACACAATCTAATGTGATTTCAGAATCCTTTTTTTTCCCCTTTTGAACAAGCCATTGTCAAGATTTGATCCAAGGCGATAGCTGAAATCCGATCAGATTATTTCTGAACAACTGGACCCAGGAGATTGGAACATTTTATGTACAGTATAACTATCCAACAGTGTTTTCTCTGCCTAGGTTTCCATAACAGTAAATATGACATTTAAATGGAATGCATAAGCATCTGTACAAAATTAAATATTATTAAGATACATAACATACATTTAAATGGAATGAATAAGCATCTGAACAAAATTAGCAAACAAATAATAAATCTGAACAAATAGCTTTAATTCAGTGTACATTGACTGCAGACTTGCATTTGCCCATTGCAAAGCAAAAGTAGTAGGTGAATAAGGGCCGTACAGCATCATCTCTCAGTCCATAGATGAGTGGGCTTAGGCAGCGAGACAAGATCAACACAAAAAAAAAGCTTAGATAACGCAGGTCCATGAAGAGGCTGCTGCTGGTGGTGGCCATTGCTGCAGCTCGCTCTAAGAAACCATAGAGAAAAGAGGTGAGACACAGGACCAGCTGAACGAGGTGCAGCAGCACAGTCTTGTGGGCCTTTGTAGCAGAGTCTTTATTGGAGGAAATGGACCTGGCTGTGATTACTATGCTGATATAAGTGAAAAAGATGATCACAGTCACTGACGCAAAGTAGAATATGTTAAATACCTGAAAAACATCTACTTGCCATTGCTTTATGAAGAGTCTTTCTCTTGTGCACATTACTTGTGAGGTAAAAAAGTTAGAATCCATCACCACTCCATAAAGCAAGTCAATTATTAAGTTTATGGAAGCAATAAACCAAATGACTCCAATAGCAATATAAGTTCTTTTCTGAGTGGCTATTTCAGCATGTCTTAGAGGAAAGCATATGGCCACATAACGCTCTAGTGACATCACAGCCAGGTTTAAAGGTGTGTTATTGAAAGTAATAGCCGAAACAAACACTATAAAACTACAAGTAGCCTTGACTATCTTGAAGAATGCCAGACCGAAAACATACAATAAACAAGTAACAAGGAGATGTATTGAGTCATTAAGAAGCATGTGGGTAAACAGAATGTAACGTGAGCTTTCTTTAAAAATTGGCTTCCTCCAAAGAGTGTAGACCATGGTGCAATTTAAATAAGTAAAGAACAGTGACATTATTAATGTAAAACTAACTTTTGATATCGGCCCCTCAGTTATTGCAACCTGAAACAATTGTTGATACGTCAACAAAACCTCAGTGGTGCTATCATTAGTCACTGCCATAATCTTGTACAAACCATGAGCATGCTATGATATTTACAGAACAAATGCTTTGATATTACTAACAGAACAAGATCAGCCACTACAAATTATCATGACTCTCTCAAAGAACAAACAGAATAAACATTTTATAACAAATTACAAATTAGGTGCACGAATAAATGTATGTCTAGTGCTGGAGAGTGGAGATCTAAGGGGCTCAGTAAGATGTGAGCTCAGGCCTGAAGAGTACCACAGTTATGAACACAACTTTATAACGGGCAATATAGCGACCCTAGAGAGAGGTGAAGACACGCCTCAGACTGGAAACTGCAGTAATTATGCATCCCTGCTAAGTAATACAAATTCCACAAATATTTATTCACATTTGAATAACAGTTCTAACATACATATGAAAATGAATTAGTAATACCTAAAATAAAAAAAAATAAAAATATATATATATATATATATATATATATATATATATATATATATATATATATATATATATATAGATCTAATTGTCTAATAGATCTAATTGTAAAAATTGAACCAATCAATTGCTTATAGACAAAATGGATTTTTCATGTTTTATTGTTTCTATTCACAATATCATAAATCTGTACCATAAAAAATCTCCTTTCATATAATAGTGTTTCTTTTTATTAGCAATTTGTAGGATAATTCAGAGATCAAATAAAACATTTACTCTACTACTTTCATTTTGTCTACTTGATTACTTGAGGTATTCACTGATCAAATATAAAGCTACATTCTTGTGGGATTATGCATCAGACATTTGGTAAACTTGTGGAACCTTAAATGTGTGTTTCCATGTGAACGGAGATGTTGTGCTTTGTTTGCTCCATTGGATGAGTATGTTTGGGGTCATTTTTCTACTTACCTCATGCAGAAATTTATGACTAACAGAACAATGGCTGGACAACACCACCAGTTGAATACTTTTTTAAAATGCCTTTATTGTCATTAAATGGGTGTGTGAATGTGTATGTTATTGTGTCCTGCGATGGATTGGCACCCCGTCCAGGGTGTACCCCACCTTGTGGCCGATGCTCCCTGGGATGTTCCCCACGACCCTGTAGGATAAGCGGTATAGAAAATGGATGGATGGCTGTTTTTAATGTCATTAGACCTTTCAGTACAACTGCAATTAGTGCGAATCTCTCAGTGTGGTTCTGTTTGACACACATAAAAGTACAGACACACATACAATTATAAATTTAACAGGAACAATACTATATATTGTAAGTGAATAAATAAATAAGTAGGTAGTTGGGAAATAAAACAACGTTGATTTAAAAAAAGAACAATATTGCACTAGTTGTGTTTTAAATAGTGATGTGTCGTTCATGAACAATTCGTTCATTTTGAAATTTTAATATGACTTGGGAACAACAAGTTGTCTCAGAGAGTGATTCGTTCAATTTTTACCACGCATGCACTGAACATCCCCATAGGTTCTGTACAGGAAACAGAAATGATTAGTTCAGGTCTCGAGTCCTCGGGCTCAAGTCGTTTGTTCTTCCGGTGACCACCCCACTGGCAATGCACCATGCAATACCGGAAATGGGATCAGACAACCTGGTAGAGTTCCTGAGGAGAGCCCACTTCATCACCACCCTGGATCTGACTAAAGGGTACTGGCAGGTAGCCCTAGCCCCAGAAACCAAGCCCAAGAATGCATTCAGCACCTCTGGCAGCCTCTGGCAGTACCAGGTTCTCTCTTCAGACTTCATGGAATGCGACCTTCCAGAGGCTCATGGATGTTGGCCTATTCCCCCAAACTGGCTGCATGTAGCCACCTGCTGGGGTGACATTGTGATACAATCAAACACATTGGCTGACCACCTGCAGCACCTCAGGGAAGTCCTGAGTGAGCTCCACAAGGCCAGGCTGACCGCAAATCCAGACCAAGGCATAGTACCTGGGGTACTACAGAAGTATGTCATGCTCTGCGTTTCATATATATAGTAGTGGTTCAGCACAAATGCTTGGGAGCGCTCTCATTATTCTGTCCTGCTTTATTCTATCCTGTATTAACCATCTTTCTGTAATAAACCTTTTTTTTTTCCTTCAGAGGCCATGTCTGCGAGTGTTGTCTAATTTCCACAACACAGATTATCAGGAGAAGAAATGTGTTATGGTTTGGAGTTACTTCACTCTCTCAGGGACTGGACAGTTTGCATTCACTGATTCAACTATATATTCTGCATCATATCAAAGAGTGATTGAAGATAATGTGAGGCCATCTGTCCAAAAGTTGAACCGAAAGTGGACCATTCAGCAGGATAATGATCCTAAGCACACTAGCAAATCCACCAAGGAACGACTCTAAAAGAAGAAATGGAGGGTTTTAGAATGGCCTAGTCAAAGCCTGATTTGAATCCCATTGAAATGATGTCGGGGAATTTTAAATGGGCAGTACATGCAAGAAAACCCTCAAACATCTTGCAACTGAAAGAATATTGCATGGAAGAGTGGTCAAAAATACCAGCAAGCCTGGTGGACAATTCAGCAACATGCCTACAAGAAGTCATTTCTGCTAAAGGGGACAATACTAGCTTCTGAGGCCAGGGGTGTACTTACTTTTTCCACATTAAGAATTCCATATCTATTGATATTTCTGTTGAATAAATGATTGAAAAAGCTCATTGTCCTTTGGTTTTGTTCAAGTATATCAACTTTATTAATAGGCACTGTTTCAAAGAGGATCAAATGTTTGCTTGTCCAAATACATAAAAAATAAAAAAAAAGGAAAAATTCCATGGGGTGTGCTTATTTTTTTTCACATGACTATATTTAATATCACAAACTGTCAACAGTGACTTATAGAAGGATATACTGTGGTAATGCATATGTAACCAAGTGGTAAATGGTCTGCTTATTTTGTTTCTTTTCTTGCATTGTAATGAAATCTATTTCATGTTCAGATGAACATTTCCAGCTAAGTATAAAGGCAAGAAAAGCTGTTAGTGCCTAAGTTATCCTGGAAATGTCAGTAAGTAGCGATGTTGGGTACAAGTGAAGAGGCTAGGCACGTGCGCACACACACACACACACACACACACACACACACACACACACACACACACACACACACTTTGCATTGCTCTGTGAGAAATGCGAGAGAGAAGCTCGCTCTTGGGTTTTCGCTCATAGATTTCACACCATCCAGTGTGTTCATCGAAAATGTTGGGAGTTTCAACTCCTGGGGATTGAAGGTATTGTGCGGTTCAGGAGCTCATAATTTTTCCCACTGCTGTATTGTCAGATGTCAAACTTGTTAGCAACACTATAGTCAAATCACTTATAAGTTCAATTACTGAATAAATGTAAATCTAAAGAACCCTTTAAATGTGTTCCTGGTGGTCAATCTAAATCCATAGTCACACATTTTTGGTACCAGGAGTGGGGTTGTTTATTCAATTTGACCAATGTGCAACAAATAGCATAGCTAAGCAAGACAATATGGCAATGGTGAAGATTTGTAGGAGCAGAGGTCACAGAGGTTGTGGAGGCTGTGATCAGCATGGGACTATCAGGGAGTTTCCAGTTTACCTGAGCGACAGCTACTGCACAGCCTGCTTCTGCATGGAATAGTTCCTACAGCCAAAGGTTTAGCTCCCAGGATTTCACATCTGCATCCCAGGGCAGCGTGCAGGTGTGCCCGAGGTACTGAAAGGACTGAGAGGACTTAATGAGTTTTACACCAAGGTCAGACTAAGAAGAAATACCTGTTGGGGTGTGCAGGCTCCCGTTGAGGGGGCTGAGGGACACTGTGTTAAGGCGGGAACTGCGCAAGATCATCAGAGAAAAGCCCAACCTTATCCTGGTAGAGATTCGTAATGAGGCCATTCTTTGGTCCATGGAGGAGACCAGGCCTGCAAGGGCTGTGAGTAGCAGACCAGTACATTCAGAAGTGCTTGGTGAAACTGGGTGTTCCTTTGTTGTGGCTGAGAACAAAACATCTACTCTGTTAGATGATATTTTTTGCAGGTGATTTCTGGACAGGACAAGCGAATAAGTGAGCAGGAACAGAATATCTCAGAGCTCACTAAAGCAGTTAAGGAGTTGACTTTGCAACGATCACTATCAGTTCCTCAGGGTTGTGCACCTTTGTCTAATGCCCCTCCAAGGTTTACGGAGGAGGGAGGACCTATCTGTTTCAGGTGCAATGGGGTTGGGCATATAGCTAGACGTTGCACCGTGAGGTGAGGCGTGCAACCCAAGAGTGCTGCCAAAACTACAGAAGAGCAAGAAAAACAAAGTTCCTCAGCTGCTCTGAGCCAGGCAGCCCAAGGGGTCCTTTCTGGATTACCACCAGAAGGAACCAGTCGAGACAGGTTCCTTGAACGGGCCATTGGAACATGCCCGATGGTGGATCTGAAGATCAAAGGTGTGCCCGTGTCATGCTTACTAGACACTGGTAGTCAGGTCAGTACTATTACTGAGGGTTTCTTCCGAGAGCATCTATTTGGGGATGAAAGTGATGTGTTGTCTACATCTGGTAGGTTAAAGATCACTGCAGCCAACAGTTCAGATATTCCCTACTTGAGTTACCTGGAATTGGATGTGGAGGTTCTGGGGATGGCTTTACCTGACTGTGGGTTCTTAATTGTTAAAGGAACTCCAAATCCGTCACCTGCATCAGTGCTCATCGGCATGAACATTATTAGTACATGCCGACAGATAGTATATGCTGAATTTGATACCACTTTAAATGGTTGACTTGATTCAAACTGGAGGACAGCTTTCCAGCAGGAACAGTCAGTCGAATTAGTCAAATGGCTTTCCTTCGCTCGAGTCGCAGGTAAGACTGCCGAGCATGTACCTGCTTGGTCTGCAGCTACAGTTATGGTTAAGAGTGTGGACATAGGAAAGAGGAATGGTTCTATATGGTTATTAGAATCAGCGAATGCACCTTTGCCAGAAGGTTTGGTTGTAGTGCCTACATTAGTCACATCTGAGTTAGCTGTGTTCCCGGTAAGGGTGCTTAACCTGTCACAGGAAGACCTTTGGCTTCAGCCTAGGGCCCACCTGGGAGTGTTGTCCGAGGTAGACAGCTCCAATGCAGATGCATCCTGGGAGGTGAGATTTCAGAGGATTTCTGCAGATACGGAGCAGGTGACCATAGGTGCAAATCACGGTTGTGAGTCTCCGGTCAAGGCGCTTTTTGACAGTATGGGAGGCACACCTGAACAGCAGGTCCAGTTGAAAGCAGTGCTGAATAAGTATTCAAGCGTGTTTGCTTCGGAGGACGAGGATTTGGGTTATACCGACAAGGTTCGACATGAGATACATCTGAATAATGACATACCGGTGAACCAGCCATATAGGAGAATTCCCCCTAACGAGTAACAGGAGGTTAGAGAGCACATTGCTAGGTTGTTGAAGAAGCATGTTATTCAGGAGCATGTCAGTGCTTATGCCTCTCCAATGGTGCTAGTGTGCAAAGCTGATGGCACACTAAGGTTATGTGTGGATTACAGGAAGCTCAATGCCAAAACGAGGCGTGATACATTTCCTTTACCCAGAATTGACGAGAGTTTTTATGCCCTCAGGGAAGCTAAGTTCTTTTCAACTGTTGATTTGGCATCCGGGTACCATCAGATTGTGGTCAGTGAGAGAGATAGAGCCAAGACAGCTTTTACTACGCCTTTTGGTTTATTTGAGTATCGGAGGATGCCATCTGGGGTATGTAACCGGCCATCGACTTTTCAGCGGCTCACGCAGGCCATCATGAGTGATTTGATCTTTCAAGTGTTGATAGTGTACTTGGACGATATTCTGGTGTTTTCACAGACGTTTGAGGAACACTTGGAAAGATTAGAGATGGTGCTGAAACGGTTGGCTGAGACCGGTTTGAAGGTCAAGCTGGGGAAATGTCATTTTCTCCAGGAGGCAGTAAGATTTCTTGGTCATCAGGTGTCAGCAGAAGGGATTGCACCTGATCCAATCAAGGTCGCTACTGTCAGTGAGTGGAAGACTCCTGAAACCGTCAAAGAGTTGAGGTCGTTTTTAGGGTTTTGTAGTTACTATAGGAAGTTTATCAAGGGCTTCTCAAAGATAGCTGGACCCCTGCATGACCTGGTGAATGCTTGCTTGCGTGAAGGCAAGTGTATGAAAGGTAACCGCCACTTTATTACCCGTTGGCCAAGCCTGATCCCGGTGCTGACTGGGATGAGTGTGTAGCGATTTGTAGTGTGCTTAGTAGTGGGACAATCTTGGAACCTGAACTTGCCTTGAAAGGTGTTGAGCGTTGTATGTAGGGATGTCACGAGAACCGATACATCGGTACCAAGTCGGTACCAACATTCTTAATACTTGACGGTACTTGTTTTTCTGGAGTAACGTTGGTACCGGTGCTAATGGAGGTACCGAGGTTACAATTCTTCCGGATCTGATGGGGGCAGCAAATACGCGCAAGTGTTTTAGTCGGTCCACAAGTGGTTAAGAAGAACAACAACTACAAGCACACGGGAAAAACTACAGAAGTTTAGCTCCACCACGACTCGTTGAGAGGAAATGTGGTATGGAATATGTAAATACTTCGCATTCGAGACGAATGACAACAAACGTATAATTGATGTTGTGAAGCCGGTGTGTAACCGATGCTATCGTTCATTTCAACAAAGCGAGGAAACACCTGGAATTTGGCGAAGCACCTGAAAAACGGTCTTATATTATGTCTGTTTGTGGCTGTGAAACCAGCTAACGTTATGCTCCATGTAATGTTTGCGATAGCCAGTTATTTGTTAACAACGCTACCACATTGCAATGTTATAAACTACCTCCTAATGGGCCACCATGCATCGCCATTCAGCCCGTGTCCTGTCAGCTAAATGTAGCCTAATGTCACTAATAATGATTCAAATGTTAATGGCTTTAATAAATCTTTTTGGCCTGCCACCATATCAGTGAATTTAAACTAATGCTTGTATTCAGAGTATAAGGTGTGTGTGTGTGTGTGTGTGTGTGTGTGTGTGTGCATGTGTGTGCGTTTAGGAGTGCGCCTCCACTCACTGTCAGACAGTGTTTGATAACTAAAATCTCTCTCTCGCTCTCTCTCTCTCTCTCTCTCTCTCTCTCACTCTCTCTCTCTCTTTGCCACTATCAGCCAGAGGAGGATGTCCTCCAGGAGAGTTTTTAACTTCATTATTTTTATACCACACCGTGGTATCGACTTTGGTATCGAGTATTGTGTACTTTTGATGCTATCGGTACCGACTACTAAATTTTTGGTATCGTGACATCCCTAGTATGTTATACACTGAAATAGACAGAAAACGTCAGTTGCATCGCCGACAAAGCAGCCTTCCCCAGGAGGCGGTTGCAAAATCTGACTTCCAATGGCTGTGAAGATAGTATTGAAGCCGACCATCAAAGTGAGGTCATGCCCTAGAAATCCTTTGCTAACAACATAATTACATTAGCTTAGTCAGATTTTGAAGAAAACCATAGTTGCCAAGTCTGCTTATAATTCATGACTTTGGGCTTCCTTTTTTGTTAAATTCCGTTTAAAAAAATCTAACAAAAAGTATAAAGACAAGAAGGACAACTAAACGTAAAATTTATTTTTTACCCTACCTGGCAGGTTCCATATGCACCCCCTAAGCAGGTTCTAATCACTTGCACCCAATGTTGAACACCAGGGCCCAGTTGTTCAAAAAGTTTAATCTGGATCAAAATGATCCGGATCTGGTAATCCCATGTTTTGCTATCCAGGATCAGGTAAACCATCTTACTTTTGTGTTGGTTTTTCAAAGCAACATTAGATTGGATCACCCTGATCCAGATACAAACTTTTCAAGATTACCAAATCTGGATTACCAGTGCTTTAAATGGCACTATATATTACAATGTAGGCTACTAGCTACATAAAGAACAACAGGCAGAATGCATGGGGTCAATTTAAATGTTTTTATTTGAAGATACAGAAAACAATACAAGCATCCCTTCCTTTTTGAATTTGTACCTCCAAGCCAAAAATAAAACTATTCTCATTCATACTTACTAAATGTAAAACATTCTACTCTACAAATGTATGCTTTTTCTGTGCAATATATATATTTGTTTTATGTCAACTCATCTTCATTTAAGTCTTTTAACCATGTACTGGCCCTTTAATTCAGCACGAGCAGCGCAGCAAAAAATAGACTCGATGCCGAAACTCCTGCTTCGCTGCTGTTCATGCGCTGCTCCTGCTCCACACTGCTGCAGCATCCGGTGGAAAAGCCCACATCTGTTAACATGCACGTCGGAAACATGCAAGTCTACACTGCTTCTGCTCCGCTGCAGCGTGCAGCGTTAAATAGGCTTTAAGCCTTCTTTTCCGCTGGTGGATCCACATTTACCACATGATCGCCATCACCAACTTGAGTTACATTATCTGTAACTTTAGGCACCACAACAATTATTTTCCCACTCACAAATGCTCCCAAATATATTTTGAGGTCGCACAGATTAAATTTCAGGAACATATGCGACCAAAATGGTTGCAATTTCGAGTATTTTGGGTGTTATTATCAAATTTGAACCTGGACTAGGAAAGGCTTCATGCTGTGGTCCAATTGTGTTTTCCAGCTAATAGCTCCCAGTTGTAGTTATCTGCAGGCATCTGTATGCAAATAAATAAAGAAATAAATAAATCAGGTGGGAAAAATATTGAGGAAACACTTCAGAGTGTTCCCTTTCAAAATAGACCAAAACCATGCATGTACTCCAAATGGTACATTTGAACATTAAAGAACAGCTTTAATTTTAGTTTGGGTATGCCTTGGATAGGCGTTTTAGGCTAATTTTACTGGAACTCTAAGAGGTTTGTAGCTTAATGTATACTTTATCTACTTTATCTCTGTAACGATTAAACAAATCAAGTGTAAAATATAAATAAATGTATATACTATATGATACAAATGTATTATTTGACCAGTTTTAAAGTTTTATTACATTTTGTTCTTGAAATAATCCCTGAATCCACCCTTCCACTGGGATCAGGATAATACTGATTTTTTGGACCACAGGTATTCTAATACTACTAAAAAAATTTTGAACAACACATACTGAAAGTGTGATCCATATCAAAAGCAAGATTGGATTACACAATCTAATGTGATTTCAGAATCCTTTTTTTTCCTTCTGAACAAGCCATTGTCAAGATTTGATCCAATGCGATAGCTGATATCCGATCAGATTATTTCTGAACAACTGGGGCCAGGAGATTGGAACATTTTATGTACAGTATAAATATCCAACAGTGTTTTCTCTGCCTAGGTTTCCATAACAGTAAATATGACATTTAAATGGAATGCATAAGCATCTGTACAAAATTAAATATTATTAAAATACATAACATACATTTAAATGGAATGCATAAGCATCTGAACAAATAGCTTTAATTCAGTGTACATTGACTGTAGACTTGCATTTGCCCATTGCAAAGCAAAAGTAGTACATGAATAAAGGCCGTACAGCATCATCTCTCAGTCCATAGATGAGTGGGCTTAGGCAGCGAGGCAAGATCAACACAAAAAAAAAGTTTAGATAACGCAGGTCCATGAAAAGGCTGCTGCTGGTGGTGGCCATTGCTGCAGCTCGCTCGAAGAAACCGAAGAGAAAAGAGGTGAGACAAAGGGCCAGCTGAACGAGGTGCAGCAGCACAGTCTTGTGGGCCTTTGTAGCAGAGTCTTTATTGGAGGAAATGGACCTGGCTGTGATTACAATGCTGATATAAGTGAAAAAGATTATCACAGTCACTGATGCAAAGTAGAATATGTTAAATACCTGAAAAACATCTACTTGCCATTGCTTTATGAAGAGTCTTTCTCTTGTGCACATTATTTGTGAGGTAAAAAGGTTAGAATCCATCACCACTCCATAAAGCAAGTCAATTATTAAGTTTATGGAAGCAATAAACCAAATGACTCCAATAGCAATATAAGTTCTTTTCTGAGTGGCTATTTCAGCATGTCTTAGAGGAAAGCATATGGCCACATAACGCTCTAGTGACATCACAGCCAGGTTTAAAGGTGTGTTATTGAAAGTAATAGCCGAAACAAACACTATAAAACTACAAGTAGCCTTGACTATCTTGAAGAATGCCAGACCGAAAACATACAATAAACAAGTAACAAGGAGATGTATTGAGTCATTAAGAAGCATGTGGGTAAACAGAATGTAACGTGAGCTTTCTTTAAAAATCGACTTCCTCCAAAGAGTGTAGACCATGGTGCAATTTAAATAAGTAAAGAACAGTGACATTATTAATGTAAAACTAACTCTTGATATTGGCCCCTCAGTCATTGCAACCTGAAACAATTGTTGATACATCAACAAAACCTCAGCGGTGCTATCATTAGTCACTGCCATAATCTTGTACAAACCATGAGCATGCTATGATATTTACAGAACAAATGCTTTGATATTACTAACAGAACAAGATCAGCCACTACAAATTATCATGACTTTCTCAAAGAGCAAACAGAATAAACATTTTATAACAAATTACAAATTAGGTGCACGAATAAATGTATGTCTAGTGCTGGAGAGTGGAGATCAGTAAGATGTGAGCTCAGGCCTGAAGAGTACCACAGTTATGAACACAACTTTATAACGGGCAATATAGTGACCCTAGAGAGAGGTGAAGACACACCTCAGACTGGAAACTGCAGTAATTATGCATCCCTACTAAGTAATACAAATTCCACAAATATTTATTCACATTTGAATAACAGTTGTAACATACATATGAAAATGAATTAGTAATACCTAAATAAAAAATGGAAGGCAAAATATAACAATATATATATAGATCTAATTGTAAAAATTGAACCAATCAATTGCTTATAGACAAAATGGATTTTTCATGTTTCATTGTTTCTATTCACAATATCATCAATCTGCACCATAAAAAATCTCCTTTTATATAATAGTGTTTCTTTTTATTAGCAATTTGTAGGATAATTCAGAGATCAAATAAAACATTTACTCTACTACTTTCATTTTGTCCACTTGATTACTTGAGGTATTCACTGACCAAATATAAAGCTACATTCTTGTGGGATTATGCATCAGACATTTAGTAACCTTGTGGAACCTTAAATGTGTGTTTCCATGTGAACGGAGATGTTGTGCTTTGTTTGCTCCACTGGATGAGTAGGTTTGGGGTCATTTTTCTACTTACCTCATGCAGAAAATTATGACTAACAGAACAATGGCTGGACAACACCACCAGCTGAATACTTTTTTAAAATGCCTTTATTGTCATTAAATGGGTGTGTGAATGTGTATGTTACTGTGTCCTGCGATGGATTGGCACCCCGTCCAGGGTGTACCCCGCCTTGTGGCCAATGCTCCCTGGGATGTTCCCCACTATTCTGTAGGATAAGCGGTATAGAAAATGGATGGATGTCTGGATTTAATGTCATTAGACCTTGCAGTACAACTGCAATTAGTGTGAATCTCCTAATGTGGTTCTGTTTTACACACATACAATTATAAATTTAACAGGAACAATACTATATATTGTAAGTGAATAAATAAATAAGTAGGTAGTTGGGAAATGAAACAACGTTGATTAAAAAAAGAACAATATTGCACTCGCTGTGTTTTAAATAGTGATGTGTTGTTCATGAACAATTTGTTCATTTTGAATCTTTAATATGACTTTCGAACAACGAGTTGTCTCAGAGAGTGATTCGTTCAGTTTTGACCACGCATGCGCTGAACATCCCCATAGGTTCTGTACAGGAAACAGAAATGATTAGTTCATGTCTCGAGTCTTCGGGCTCAAGTCGTTTTTTCTTCCGGTGACCACCCCACAGGCAATGCACCATGCAATACTGGAAATGGAATCAGACAACCTGGTAGAGTTCCTGAAGAGAGCCCACTTCATATCCACCCTGGATCTGACTAAAGGGTACTGGCAGGTAGCCCTAGCCCCAGAAACCAAGCCCAAGAATGCATTCAGCACCTCTGGTGGCCACTGGCAGTACCAGGTTCTCCTCTTCAGGCTTCATGGAATGCGACCTTCCAGAGGCTCATGGATGTTGGCCTATTCCCCCAAACTGGCTGCATGTAGCCACCTGCTGGGGTGACATTGTGATACAGTCAAACACATTGGCTGACCACCTGCAGCACCTCAGGGAAGTCCTGAGTGAGCTCTACAAGGCCAGGCTGACCGCAAATCCAGACCAAGGCACAGTACCTGGGGTACTGCATCGGCCAAGGCCTACTAAAACCTCAGGGGAAGAAGATTGAAGTGGTCAAAGAGTACTCAAAACCCACCCACAACCTGTTGTACATGCCTTCTTAGGGTTGGCAGGGTATTATTGCCGGTTTGTCCCTAAATTGTCCTTTCTAGCCTCCCCCCTTCACAGACCTAACAAAGAATGGCCAACCAGACCAGGTACACTGGACCAAGGCAGCAGAGCAGGTGTTCCAGACTCTCAAGCAGGTGCTCACCAGTTCACCGGTGTTGAGAAACCCAGACTTTGATTGGCCCTTCACTGTACACACCGACAAATCAGGGCTAGGTGCAATGCTCTCTCAAACCTTCAACAGAGAAGAGCACCTGGTGTTGTATGTGAGTAGGAAACTGACCCCCGCAGAACGGCGGTATGCCGACATGTAATGAGAAGTCCTGGCCATAAAATTGGCTGTTAAGGAACCCAATACAGTGGATGGCCAAAGCAAAGGACACAAACACTCACATAACCCAGTGGTTTCTCTTTTTACAGAACTTCTCATTCCAGGTCCAACACCGAGCGGGAGCCCACCATGGCAACGCAGATGGACTCTCATGAAGGTACAGACTCTGGGCACAAATACCGCAGACAGTAAGCTTGGATCTGAGTGGAGAGTACTGTGATGGTGGGCCTCCAGTCCGCTTGTACCATTCACTACACACTTCTCACATGACTGCTAAAGGGGTACTAATTGGACAGCACCATTTCAGCACCACTGTTTTGGAGAGTGAACTAGAACATGACAGAGAGACTGGGCAGAGGAATAGAACATGGCTGGTGGCCATTAAGGACTACGGCAGCTCCTCATCATCACTGAGAATATGAGAGAGATAAAAGGGTACAGTGGCTGCAGCAGAGTGAGCAATCTCTGTCTCCCTCCTGTTGTTGACTACTTTCTCTGTCTTTGTTGCAGGGACCAATGACAGTAACAACAGCAATGTCAACCAAACTCCCCTCCTGTGCCATGCTGACAGCTCTCTTCCCATGCCCCCACAGGAGTGCCCCGGAACCTCACGATGCCCCAGTGGCCCACATCACTATGCCTGGCCCATGAAGCCCACTGAGACAGGTCTCCATAGAGCCTCTACTCACTAAGCCAACACCGGTCACACCACCTACAAGACATTAAACACTGGATACTAATGAACTTCCTCCCACTTAATTATGACAAGACAAGACAAGACAAGACAAGACTACAGGCAGCTAAAAGTATCTTTCTGATTATGTAGTAACTCTAGATGGCCTTTCAGTTACATCTTGTGCAGCATTAAAAGACCTTGGTGTGATTATTGTCTCTAGTCTTTCATTTGAAGCTCATGTAAATAATATTACTAAGATATCCTTATGTTTCATATAAGAAAAATTGTTAAGATAACAGATATATGCAATGTCACTTAAAGATGCACTTAAAGACTGTTATCTGTAGTTTGGACTAGTGTAAAAGCTTGCTATCTGGATGTTCCAGTAGCTGCATGAACAAGCTCCAATTATTTCAGAATGTAGCAGCCAGTGTCCTTATTAGAACCACAAGATTTGAACACATCACTCCTATCTTATCTACACTGCACTGGCTCCAAGTAAAATTTTGCATTGATTGTAAAATACTACTAATGACCTAGAAAGCAATTAATTGTCTTGCACTGCAGTACATGAGTAATTTTTAGGTTTTTTTATGATCCACCACACCTGCTTTTAGTTCACATATAAAAAATTGTTGTTGTTCCTACATGGTTCCGCTGATTTGGATGTAAATACCCTCAGCGGAAAAGTCCTGAAAAGACTTTTCCGGACTTTTTTGTTTTGAAAAAACAGCGGAAAAGACTTTCGGAAAAGCTGAAAGTCTGCAGAACTCATATACAATATTTAATTTTGGTGGTAGACAGCTAAAATAAAAATACATTTGTCAATGCACAAATATTTACAGACCTGATTGTAAATATTACATTCAGATGCCAAAAATCAGAGATTTTCACTTGGCCATCTTCCAAAGAGAAACAATGTCTTAGCCTAAAGGCTAAAAGCTTTAGCACAGCAAACGCACAAGCAGCAGAATGCCATAGCTTTGTCTCATATTTGATGTCAAATAAAAACATTTGTATAAATACAATAAATCCCAATAATGACCAATGAGCCATTAATAAGCCATTAATTCTTTCTGAAGTCAAAAGTTTTATTGTAAATTAATATCCAGTAAGCTCATTTGTTTCTTGTATGATTTTTATTTTAAATAAACACAAACTTTACAAGATCTTCAAGTTTGTGAAAGGTCTACAAGTGTTTCTTTTCTTTTTCTCTTTTTCAGTACTCTCTACTATATTGTAAAAGCTAATATTCTTTGCTTAATTTATTGTTTAATGATAATCTTTATTTATCAGCAAAATATAGTTAGAACATTTGTGTTAAGGCTCTGTTCAAACCTGTATAATTGACATTAATTAATTAAATAGTTTAAACACTAGACAGTTTTAACATTAGACCAGATGAAGTGATGGTCAGTCCCCTTTAAAAAAGAACACAGGATTTTGTTTCAGCCTCGTGCAAACAGTCAGTGTTTGTTTTTAACTGAAACGCATGGTGATGTGGTGTCAGCTGTGTTATACAGAGCTGAATCAAAACCCCCAGTATAGTGGGACTTACAAGATACAAGTGAGTTACAAGATAACTATGCATAACCATTCATGCTATATTTTCTCCATGAGATTTTACAACAATTATTATGACTTTGAACAGGTTTAAATATCCTTAAGCATCTCAAAAAATGCTCTCAATTCAGTGTACATTGACAATAGACGTGTGTTTGCCTGTGGCACAGCGAAAGTAGTAGATGAATAGGGGCCGTACAGCATCGTCTCTCAGTCCATAGATGAGTGGGCTTAGACAGCGTGGCAAGATCAACACAAACACATAGTTTAGGTAACGCAGGTTGCTGAAGACGCTGGTGCTGGTGCTGGCCATTGCTGCAGCTCGCTCTATAAGGCTATAAAGAAAAGAAGTAAGGCACAGTCCCAGCTGAACAAGGTGCAGCAGTACAGTCTTGTGTCCTTTTGCAGCTGACTCTTTATTGGAGGAAATGGACCTGGTTGTGATCAGAATTCTAACATATGTGAAAAGGATGATCATCGACACTGACACAAAGTAGAATACATTAACGCCCTGATAAGCATCTAGTTGCCATTGCTTTATGAAGAGTCTTTCTCTCGTGCAAAATATTTGTGAGGTTAAAAATTTAGGATCCACCAGTACTACATAAAGCAAGTCAATTATAAAGTACATCAGACCCATAAACCAAATAATTCCAAGGGAAATATAAGTCCTTTTTTGAGTGGCTATTTCAGCATGTCTTAGAGGAAAGCATATGGCCACATAACGCTCTAGCGACATCAGAGCCAAGTTTAAAGGTGCATTACGGAATGTTGTACTTGAAACAAAAACTAAGAAAGTACATGCAGCCATGACTAACTTGAGATAGGCCAGACTAAAAATATACAACAAAGAGGTAACAAAGAGCTGAATCGAGTCATTGAGAAGCATGTGGTTAAACAGAATGTAGCGTGGAGTCTCTTTAAAAATAGGCTTGCTCCAAAGAGTGTAGACCATGATGGCATTCAAATAGATAAAGAACAGAGACATTAATATTGCAAAAATGACTTTTGATACCAATCCCTCATTCAGTGCAACCTGGAATATTTGCTGATGTATAAGTAAAACCTCAACTGTGCTATCATTAGTAACTGACATAATATGATACAAAATAGAACCATAAAAATTTACAGATACCACTAACAATACAGGATGAGAAGACAATATTTGTAAAATTCTATGGTTGCATTATTCTGTTACATCTGGTGCAAAATCCCACTTTGATATGTGAACTCAGCTCCAAAGAGAAATATATTTGTGAACTGACAGATATAATAGGCACTATGTGAGCCCCAGAGAGATGATGACACATGTGAGTGTAAATAGTAGACCATGTATTTTCATGCATTCCTTGGATGTTGTCATTCTGTTTCCATATGTGATTATGAGGTTATTTGCGTTCCCATAATTCACATGTGCCAATCTTCAGGCCTGTGACCTTATTTTATTCAGCCCATGCAAACTTGCAAAATATAACAATGAAGCAATGTTGTAATGGTCTGTAACTACTACTCATCATTTTCACACTAGAACAGTAATATCTAAAATTCAACCCAGACTAGTGTATAGTCCCCTCCAAAACTATTGGAACAGCAAGGCAAATTCATTTGTTTTTGCTATAGACTGAAGACATTTGGGTTTGAGATCAAAGTATGAATATAATCAGAGAGTTTCAAATTTCACTTTTTATTTGATTTTTTTTTTATTAGACATTCAAGCCATTTTGAAGCTGTGAAAAGAGGGAAAATCAATCAGAGGCACTGCACAAACATTGGGCATAGGCAATACAACAATTTGGAATGTTTTGAAAAAGAAAGAATCCACTGTTGTTCTGAGCAACAGACACTGAATGGGTCAGCCAAGGAAAACAACAACAGCTGAAGACAGAAACATTGTGAGAGCTGTGAAGAAAAACTCCAAAACAGCAGTAAGTGAAATCACCAACAGTCTGCACAGGGCAGGAATGAAGTTACAGTTACAGTTAATAGTAAAATGCTTACAACATTGCTTCAATATTATTTTTTGGGGCGGCTGTGGCTCAGGTGATAGAGCAGGTTGTCCACTAATTGCAGGTTTGGCGGCTCGATTCCTGGCCCACTTGCATACACATGCCGATGTGTCCTTGGGCAAGACACTGAACCCCAAGTTGCTCCCAATGGCAGGCTAGCACCTTGCATGGCATCTCTGCTGTCACTGGTGTATGTGTGTGTGTGTATGTGTGTGTGTGTGTGTGTGTGTGTGTGTGTGTGTGTGTGTGTGTGTGTGAATGGGTGAATGTGAAACAGGTTAATGAGGTGCAGCACCACAGTCTTTTGATCTTTTGCAGTCTTTATAGGAGGAAATGGACCTGGCTCTGATCACAATATTGACATAAGTGCAAAGGATTGCCATTGCTTTATGAAGAGCCTTTCTCTTGTCCACAATATTTGTGAGGTTAAAAAGTTAGGGACCATCACTGCTACATAAAACAAGTCAATTATAAAGTTTATAGAACCAGTAAACGAAATACCTCCAAAAGCAACATGAGTCGATTTCTGAGTAGCTATTTCAGCATGTCTTGGATGAAAGCAAAGTCCACATAACGCTCTACTGTCATCACAGCCAGGTTTAAAGGTGCATTACGGAATGTTGTAACTGAAACGAAAACTATAAAAGCACAAGCAGCCATGACTAACTTGAGTAAGGACAGATTGAAAATGTACAACATGGAACACACGCACACACACCTGGACCTCACCACAGTTACCACCACACACACTATAAATAGACTCTCAGTGCTCATACTCTTTGTGAAGTATACACTCTGTGTCCATTTGTGCCAGGTGTTATCCCGCCTGCCCCTTGCCTTTATCCTGGTTGCTTCGATAAATTAACTCATTTAGTACCTGCACTTCATTAAATCCATCCATCCATCCATCTTCTATACCGCTTATTCTTTTCAGGGAACCTGGAGCCTATCCCAGGGCACAAGGTGGGGTACACCCTGGACAGGGTGCCAATCCATCGCAGGGCACAATCACATACACATTCACACACCCATTCATACACTACGGACACTTTGTACATGCCAATCAGCCTACCATGCGTATGGACTGGGGGAGGAAACCGGAGTACCCGGAGGAAACCCCCACAGCTCGGGGAGAACATGCAAACTCTGCACACACAGGGCCACAGTGGGAATCGAACCCCTGACCCTGGAGGTGTGAGGTGAATGTGCTAACCCACCGTGCGCCTACTTCATTAAATCATAAAAAAAAAAAAGAGTACAAAATTTCAGTGATTAGTGGGCAAAGGTGAATTTGCCTCCAGATTTCTTTAGAGCATCTTTGTGACAACTATTGTTAAACATGAAAATTCAATTAAATTTGAGTCTGTACATTCTTTTGCTTGTTTTTCTTCAGATATGGCTTTGATTTTGTTTGACCGGAAACACAGATACATATGCATGGAAAAGAACCATACCTTTTCTTGAATTATCTTACACAACAGTTTTAATGCTTATGAATAACAATGTATACAGTATAACCTGTACCTATAACCTATGAAATATATTGAATGCTTGAATAAAAACGTTTAGAGAAAAACAAAAAGGTTGATGTGTTTGGTGTAATTTAAGTTAACATTCCAGTGTCATCTTTAATATTTGAAACATTACCTTAAATTATTCTCATGAGCATAATTTGAAAATGGGAAAACTTCACTTTTAAAGTATCAAAAACATGTTATTATTCTTTTCTGAATACCTTTTTACTTTGATGCAGTATGATAGTCATTGTATGAGTGACTCTTCAGCTTTATATTGTAAGTCTTACACTTTTGCTTCTCTGATCAATCCACATTGACTACAGGTTTTATTTTGTGGGTTCAATAACAAAAATAATATTTGAATAAGGGTCGTACTGCATCATCTCCAAGACCATAGATGAGCGGGCTCGGGCAGTGTGGCAGAATCAAAACGATAAGAACATTCAGATAGCGCATGTGTAAGAAAAGAGAGCTATTGCTTTCACTCATCATGTAAAGTATTCTCTCTATGGTGGCATATAGAAAAGAGGTGAGGTGAGGTCTTATCAACCTGCCGCTTGGCTGAATTAGCCGAATTTAAATGCTCATTATTATTACAGCAGCAAAGGGGGAACTAAATCTGCAATGGGATGTTCAATAAGCACATATGGGCATGATTGTCCACAAATTTTCTCCATATAGCTTATGTGCACGTTTCAGCTAAATAACTTAAAACATTAATCAAACTAACAAAATCTACAACACCTTTTGTGGATTTTGACATTTCAAAATTAAAAGAAACCCCTCAATGCTATTATTTTTAACCTGCTACTCATTTAAGAGCAAAATGCAGCTATTGTCAGCAAAGGAACCTTGTAAAAAATTAAGATATTGTTATCTGAGATGGGTTAAAACATTGTTGAATGGTTGAATGCATGTTTTCTTAGACTCAATGCTGAAAAATAATTTAAAAGAATAAAGTTTAATTTCTTAGAATTACTTGGGCTAAATGGAATACCAATCACAGAATCACCCATATAAGGCATTTACATTCATGTGTCTACAAGACAGATATCAAACCTGTGACTTATGTTGAAAAAATACCACAGACTGTCAGGCTTCCATGTGCACCAGCTATTGGTTTCCCATTAAGCAGAAAAGAGCCTTGCTTTTCTGGATTTTTCTAGCCTCCAAATGAGAAGTCTTCATCCCTTGTGGGAGTGCAAAGTGACCAACGTGTGTGTGTGTGTGTGTGTGTGTGTGTACGTACATGTTTGTATGTGTGTCAGAAATTTAATAGCATGTTCGTTATTTTTAACCACAGTGATCATTTCTGATCTGTAACTAATAAATTAAAGATGTGACCTTTTACTTATTCATAAACAGTACAGAGAGAACATTAATGTAAATACAGTGTATGAATTTATGGACATTTTTGTCCTGTTTTGTGTAACAAGCTCAAACAAGCAACACATTTAAAATCGCTGACATTGCCTACAGAAGTATTACAGCTAAAATCTGAAATACGCTGTATTTACCGTTGGCAAAGCCATTTCCATTAATGTGTAACACTTCACACAATATGTAAGTCACTAATTTCTAATGAACACATGAGTAAGTAAAGAGTTGTTCCTTTAAAGGGCAAAGATGAATTTGTCTGGCATAAATTATCTACATCTAGATTTCAGTAAAGCATCTTTGTGACAAGAACTATTGTTAAAAATAAATGAAATGAATTTGAGTCTGGGCATTATTGTGCTTACTTTTCTTCACATATATCTTTGATTATGTTTGAACAGTAATGCACAGATACACATGCATGGAAAAGAACCATACCTTTTCTTGAATTATCTTACACAACAGTTTTAATGCTTTTGAATTTCTGAAAATGACAATGTATATAGTATAACCATATGTATAATCCATCAAATATATTGAGTACTTGAATAAAAATGTTTAGAGGGTGGAAAAAAGGTTGATTCACACGTTTGGTGTAATTTACGTTACATTGCAACTCCTTCTTTAATATTTGAAAACATTACCATGAATGATTCTCTCAGTGGGATCTGACATATTTGAAAACATGAGCATAATGTGAATATGGGAAAACTTCACTTTTAACATATATATATATATATATATATATATATATATATATATATATATATATATATATATATATATATATATATATAAAAACTCTGTTAATGTTCTTTTCTGAATATGTTCTTACTTCAGTGCAGTATGATAGTCATTGTATGAGTGACTCACCAGCTTATACTGTAAATCTTACACTTTTGCTCCTTTGCTCAAACCACATTTACTACAGGTTTTATTTTGTGGGTTCTATAACAAAAATAATATTTGAATAAGGGTCGCACTGCATCATCTCTGAGACCATAGATGAGCGGGCTCAGGCAGCGTGGCAGAATCAAGACAATGAGAAAGTTCAGATAGCGCAAGTGTATGAAAAGAGAGCTACTGCTTCCAGTCATCATGTAAAGTATTCTCTCTATGGTGGCATATAGAAAAGAGGTGAGGCACAGGCCCAGCTGAATGAGGTGCAGCAGCACAGTCTTGTGGGCTTTTGTAGCAGATTCTTTATTAGAGGAAATAGATCTGGCTGTGATCATGATGCTGATGTAAGTGAAAAGGATGATCACAGTCACTGATACAAAAAAGAGAAGATCGAAACCTTGAGTCTTATCAGCCTGCCACTTGGCCACAAAAAGTTTTTCTCTCGTGCAAAATGTGATCTTAAGTAATAGGCTTGGATCAGTGACTAAGTCAAACATGATGTCTGTCAAAATATTCATTGAGGTGGCGAACCAAATGATTCCTAGAGCGATGCCTGTGCTTTTCGGCGTGACGATAGTGCAATGCCTCAGAGGGAAGCAGATAGCCACATAGCGCTCCAGTGACATCAGAGCCAGGGTCAAAGGAGCATTCTGGAAAGTACAAGTGGAGATCAAGACTAACAGTGAACAGATGGCTTTGGCTACATTTGCAAGGGCAAGAGACATGGCGTACATTACAGTTGTGACCAAGAGGAGGATAGAATCATTGAGAAGCATGTGGGCAAACAGAATGTACCGGGGAGTTTCATGGAACATGGACTTACTCCCTAACGCAAAAAGCATGATGCAGTTTATATAAACAAAAAACAGAGACAACAGAACTGCTACCACAATTTTAGTCACAGTGGCAGCATCAAAATCCACTTTGTAGACTTGCTCGTAGGTGAATGATGGCTTGGTGTCTGTGATGTTGATTGTCGCCATATGCTGCAGACAAACAGAATAAAGGCTTATTAAGGAGATTTCATACTAAATCTTCCAAAACCAGGTAGATATATGGGTGAGTCCATGAATTGAGGTGCCAATTGTGTCCAGCTGATATTACATTTAGAAATATGTATGCACATTAAAAATACAGATGTTGTGTTCTTCACAACAACCTATGTATGGTATGTACACATTTCAGATAAATTAATTAAAACATTACATCGCTTTTTGTGTATTCTCTAATTCTATGATTTAAAAAAACCTCAACGCTGTTACTTTCAACCTTGTTACTCATTTAAGAGCAAAGTGCAGCCACTGCAGCAAAGAGACCTTGTAAAAAATGAGATATTGTTATCTAAGATGGGTTTGAATGGTTGAAAACACTTAGAAAACAGCAGTTTGCTAGATCCCAGCCAACTATCCCTACACTTTACCTTAAAAAATTATCAATAAAATACTTATAGTTGTATTATTTTTCATTAATGTGTAAATCTTGGCTGAAATATGTTTTTTTCCTTTTCCATAAGTATATTACATCTATTACAGGTTATGAAAAAAGGTGAAATTAAGAAAATATATATTCAGCCATGTTACCTGAACACATTCACTCTTATGAAATACACTAGATGACCAAAAGTATGTGGACACCTGACCATCACACCAATATGTGCCCATTCCAAAATCATGGTCATTAACACAGATATAGTTTCCCCACTGCTGTTTACCCCACAGCTTCCATATTTCTGGAAAGGTGTTCATTGGCGTTGAGATCAAGACTTGGGAAACTTGTGTTCTTACACATCAACGTTGGCAAAACATATATTTATAGAACTGGTTTTGAGCACAGCAGCACTGTCATGCTGGAACAGGTTTGGGCCATTTAGTTATAGTAAATAGAAATCTTAATGCTACAGCATACAAAGACATTTAAGACAAATGTCTGCTTTCAACTTGGCAACAATTTGAGGAAGGCCCACATACAGTATGGGTGTGTTATTCAGGTGTCCACATACTTTTGGCCATAAAGTGAATTTGGAATATTCCAAAGGTCAGAAATAATTATTTTTTTCTTTACTTTTAAAGATATTGTGTTATTGAGATATTGAGGTTATTGACGAGGTTACAAATTATAACCCTGTTAAATAATTTAGACATTTAAAATCTATATTAAATGTAAATGATTTATTTAAAAAATAACAACACATTTTAAATAAATAATTTAATAAACCTTACATCCATAATCAGCGATGTTACTTCACCACATTTTGTGTATTTTCTAATTCTACAATGTTGTATAATTACAAAAACAACCTCTCAATGCTGTTATTTTCAACTCTGTTACTCATTTAAGAGCAAAAAATGTAGCCACTGCAAAGAACCCTTGAAAATGAAAAATAAAAGAGAGAGAGAGAGAGAGAGAGAGAGAGAGAGAGAAATTGTTATCTGAAATGGGTTAACACATTTTTGAATGGTTGAATGCATGCTTATTTATTTAATGTTGAAAGTATTATTATTTTTTTAAATAAAATTTAATTACAAGGGCTAAATGGAATCCCAATCATGGAATTACCTATATTTCTATTTATGATATTTATATTCATCTGTCTGTAGATTTCACACTTGATATCAAGCTTGAAAATGTTTTAGAAATGTTTAAGATACCAACCGACTGTCAAGGTCCCATGTGCTCCAGCTACTGGTTTACCACCAAACAGAATGGAGACTTCCATTTCTGGACTTATATAGCCTCCATTGTGTGTGTGTGTGTGTGTGTGTGTGTGTGTGTGTGTGTGCGTGTGTGTGCGTGTGTGTGTGAGTGTGTACGTGTGTGTGTGTGTGTGTGTGTGTGTGTGTGTGTGTGTGCATGTGTGTGCATTTGAGCATGCATGTGTGTCAGCGAGTCAGACGCATTTTCATTATTTATAACAATACTGATAATTTACAAAGATACTGGAAGCTGTTCTGTAATATCTGTAATAGATAAGTCACTAATAGCTAATAGACATTAATCATTAAATAAATGCACATATTAAAGAGACTAGAGTTATTCTTAAGTGGGATAAGTTTGTTGGGATTATGTTTGACATCTTATACAGGATCTAGAAAACCAACAGGGTTTTGTAAGCATTATTTTTGGTATGACTTGGTGTTTTTGGCTTTATTGAAATGATGGTGCTTACACTATCAGAAGGTGATGTGAGGATTCTGCAGGATCAAGTACACAAAACTGTTGATGATTTAAAGTATAAATATAATAAAGGATGAAATGTAGCTACAATATTTAAGGTGTTATTTTATAGTTAAGGGTGCTTAATTTCCTAAATCTGTTCTTATTTTGAATCTTTTCTGACCAAGAAACACTCTGTTACTGGGTTCTGTATGGAACCTTATAGAAGGACAGAGATTTGATCTTTTTTTTCTTTATGGTGTGCCTATTTATGGTCACATCAATTACATGGTTCATGCAACTGAAACGCCGTCTGTCAACCTGGACAGTCCCCAGTGGACAGCGGCACAATCAGACCACTACCTCTTTATTCTGGTCAGGGTTGTAGTGGATCCCAAACCTATCCCAGGAACACTGGGTGAGAGAGAGGAATAGGGGCAGTGGTAGCTTAATGGTTAAGACGTTGGACTACTGATTGGAAGGTCGTGAGTTCCAATTCCAGCACCACTAAGCTGTCAATGCTGGACCATTGGGCAAGGCCCTTAAGCCTCAACTGTAAGTTGCTCTGGATAACGACATCTGCCAAATGCCATAAAATGTAAATGTAGGAATACACCCTGGATGGGACAACAGTCCACTGCGAAGCACCATGAACATACATTTAATTTAGAGTAGCCAATTCACCTACTGGCATGGGAGGGGATGGGGGAAACTGGAGACCCCAGAGGAAACCCATGCAGACACAGAGAGAACATGCACAGAAACTTTGCACAGGGACCCTAGAACTGTGAAGTGGCAATAATACCACTGTGCAGCCCCATGTCTGTACAGTACAGTAAAATGCTTTCTTTGCATAACCCAATTAGGATTGACACTGGGGTCAGAATGTAGGGGAAGTCATGAGTGAAGGTTAAGGTCCTCACTCAAGAGCAGAACTTACAGCCCTGGGATTTGAACTCAAAAACCTTCTAATTCACTAGTGCAGACAGTTAAAGCAGCAAGATTAAGAAAGCTCCAGTGGATAGGCCAAAGCTCATGAGTGCATCAACAATCTCTCAAACTCCAGAACTTCCCTTGTGCCCTCATTACTAGATCCATGAATTATTTATCCATGAACTGTCTATCAAGCATGTTATCCTGTCATATTTATGAAAAACACACTGTCTCCTGGGCCATAAACTAGGGTGTATTAAGACCCTGTGGACAGGAACTTGCGAATTACAAAGCAATAACTTTATAATTATTTACATATATACTTCAAATCTTTAAACAAGCAAAAACCATGCAACATGATATCCCCATACTCGAATACTAAGTATAGCTAGACAAAAATTTTAAACAAAAATGAGACCAAATCCCATGCAACACTGAGTCATGGTACAGTTTTCTATTCTGTACTACTATTTTAAAGATTAATAGGTTCAAAGAGCTCCATGGCTCCAATCTCCAGTGTATCCTTGTCTTCCCATAGAGGACTCTTGTTTTTCAGATGCATGATAGAGGTGTCATAAATTGCTGTAAGACAGTGTATGAATAATTAATGCATTAATGCTTTGGGGTGTCCTTAAAAGCCCCCTGCTGTATTTCACCTATGTTTGACAAACAAAAATATTTACTCTACAGAAGTGTGTCATCAGTTTGCACCCAAGAGTATCAAACTAGAGTGGAATGATGAATGTTAGAGGTCTAAAATACCAGGTACTCCTGATGGGGAAGTGGTAGGAAACCTGAAAATTGATCGTTTAAGAGTTTAGAGGTGGTTGAAGTCATTAATGGCCTATGACCTTTAGCTCTTTATGTATGCATGTTGTTGGTTAAATTGAATAACAGAAGACCAGAAGTCTGAGGCACTAAAAGACACTGTGTGTATATGTAGATCCCAATTAAACAAATTATTTATTACATGTCTGTGAGTGGCAAAAGTATATGAACCTTTCCTTTCAGTATCTGGTGTGACCCCCTTGTGCAGCAATAACTGCAACTAAACATTTACGGTAACTATTGATCAGTCCTGCACAATGGCTTGGAGGAATTTTAGTCCATTCCTCAGTATAGAACACCTTAAACTCTGGGATGTTGGTGGGTTTCCTCCACTCCAATTTCTATTGAATTAAAGCCTTCTTTAAGCATTTTTTCATAGAATGACTTGTGTGCTTAGGCTCATTGGCCCTCTTTCTCTTGAGATTCAGTTCATGATCTCAATCTCAGATGTCCTGACATGTTACTTTAGAATTTGTTGGTATACTTGAGAATTCATTCCGTCCTGGCCCAGATGCAGCAAAACAGGCCCAAACCATGACACTACCACCACCATGTTTTACATATGGGATAAGGTTCTTATTCTGGAATGCAGTGTTGTTTTTATTATCTTGAATTTGTTCCATTTGTACACAATCTGTCTGATTGTGAACTGGTGGAGTCCAAACTCTTTAAAGATAGTTTTGTAATCTTTTCCAGCCTGATGAGCATTAACAACTCTTTTTCTGAGCCAAAAAGCTCTATTTTGGTTTCATCTGACCATAGAGCCGGATCCCATTTGAAGTTCCAATAGTGTCTGGTAAACTGAAGATGCTTGAGTTTATTTTTTAAGATAATTTTCAGGATCTGCAATTTATGCAGAATCAAACTGGTAACCAAGAATCCAAAAACTTAAATAAAATAAAATAAATAAATAAAATAGCTCCTAAGGGTTAACTTTATGCAGTTGATCAAAATACCAGGTTATACTTAATAATACTGAGGCCATGATGTGTAAAAATTAATCAATACTCCTGTGCTTGATACATTTTCTTCAGAACCACACACACTACATCAGAGTCACTGCTGTGATGAGAATTTTCCATAAACTATAAAGTAATGGCGGGCTGATAAATTGCATATGATGTGCATCAATATGACAGGATAAACCTGCCAATTCAGTGTACACTACTGTGGGTTTGTTTTCCTACAAATTCTAACTGGACACATTTCACTATCAGCAGTTTGTCCCTTGGTACTTGTCTCAGTGCATTCAAGCAGCTCTCATAGTTGCTCCTCAATGCTTATTAGCATCTGCAGTAGGCCCTGATTATCCTCTGTCCATCTCACAAAGTTCCTGTACACCTTCGCTATTTTCTTATGCAACTTTTCCAGCATTACATCCTAACTAGAAAGGAGACCAGTGTGATATACAGTCGACAAAAGATGTTAAGTACTGCCCTCTAGTGGTATTAAATGATATCTAATCTAGAGTCAAATTAAATCTAAATTAAATCTACTTTAATCTGATTAAAAAATTCCGCTCTGTATTTGCCATGGGTGGAAATTTTGGCATTAAGCTCTAGTTTTGCTTATCTCTTTCTCTGTCTGTGTATGTTATGACTGAGGTTGTGAGTCTGCAGTAGAAGTGTGCACCAGGATTATCTTCATAAATATATAAATGTAGGATCTTGGTCAGGGACGTTGTGGTTTAAATTCCTAATTTGTTTATCTGGGGAAATGGTATTGTGCGCAGTTAACAAGTGTGGGTGGGATTGGTGAAACTTTCTGCGGGATTCTAAGAGTTGAGTGTCTCCAAAATTGGTCAGAAGTTCTTGAGGAAAGAGTGCTAGTGGGATTGGCACACAGTGCTCATGGCTATTGTGCTTGTGAAGATGTTTGTGGAAATAGGTGCAGTGACTCGTTCACTTTACATGAAAGGCGGCTGGCTGTAGACCTGAGCTAATTACAAACGTCGTTGTTTTACTGCATTTGATCGTTCATTTGGTTCAAACTGACGGCTTTGTGAGGAGCTGTCTTAAATTATATTGAATTTTCATCGTGCTTCGACTTCGCTAACTTTAGACACCTGTTCACAGAAGTCAAAGCAAGAGACCGGGGCTACACTCAAACCGCAATTTAGCCTACTAAATAGTGTACCAAAGTAGTACCCGACGCTAGTGTTACACCGTAGGTTTTGTATTATTTTTTGTTAAAATCTTGTCTTTATTTTATTGTTGTTGCGAGGCCTCTCTGAAGTATTGCGAGTTGTAACACTCAGTAAAGCCTTCTGGATCCAGAGAATACAATGGAGTCTGTCGGGGATGGAGCTGAAGACAGCCTGAAACACCCGGTATGCTTCACGCAATCGCACCGAATTCATTTAATGCTAGAATGCTAACACACTGTCATGATAATGAACAGAACTTTCTACTTTGTTTCGAAATAGCCAGCTTACAGTTAGACAATATATTGTAACAATTGGGTTGTTAAAGTTTAAAAGGGATTTACAAAGGCATACAGTGGTTCTCAACCAGGGGCGCGGACAGATTTGAAGGGGACGCAAATTGTTTTCAAGAAGAAGAAGAAAAAAAAAAACAGACAGGGCATCATTTGGGTTCTCGGTGTTTTTTATTGCTTTCCAAATATAATGTGCATAAATGAAAAACACCCGCGTTCTCTCTCCCTCTGTATTTTCTATTTTCTGGGGAGAGGCGGGGTTTAACCTGCCTTTTATCTAGCTGTCAGTGCAGACCAGTGTTGCCAATTTAGTGACTTTTCAGACCCCTTTAGCGCACCTCCCCCCCCATAAATTTATTAATTAAGTAATCAATTAATTAAAAGCGCCTAGCGACAAATCTAGCGACTTTTTGGACAAACCTTAGCAACTTTCCAAATGTCACCAGTACTGTCCTGCAAGCGCGAGGTCTTGCTTTCCCACTGCACTCACACCTATCTCTGCTTCTGCTCCCAATTGACAGCACCCATATGCGAATGATTTTAGAATGCAAGACGAATGGAGTACAACATGTTTTACATGTAAAATAGTACATGTTATTACAACCTAGTTCTCTTGTTCAAAGGAGTTATAGCCTAGTGTTCAGAAACATTTTTGATAATTCACGTAATATACCTGTCCGTTATATAGTTTTATAAAAGTTATTTGAAAAAAAATCATAAAAGTTATGAAAATAATTAAAAAAGTACAAAAACCACAAAAGCAAAATATCTATGTATCTATCTGTCTATCAATCAAAAACAGATTATAGACTAGGTGTATGTGTGTGTGTGTGTGTGTGTGTGTGTGTGTATATATATATATATATATATATATATATATATATATATATATATATATATATATATATATATATAGCTAATTTAGATTTAGAATGTAGAACCCCATGGATCTGTTATTTTTAAATTTGTTACAGTGGTAGAAATCACAAGCCAATTTTATCAATGTTATTATATTTCTTATTGAGTTATTAGTCTATTTGATATGGTCTCTTGAACTGATGGGTTTAATCCAAAACTCAGTAACAAAAAACAAAACTATGAATAATGTGTACTGAAATCTAATTACAATTTTAATTTAAAAAATGAAGTGGAAAGTTAAGGAAGGAAAAAACAACAATAATAAATGATAATAAATTATATTGAATAAAAAAGTATTCACTAATGAGTCTAATATTTGAATACATTTACATTTACTTTTATTCACTTAGAAGATGCTTTTATCCAAAGCGACTTGCAAATGATGAAATACAAGCAAAGTGATGTATCAAGCGGAGAACAAAAGTAGTGCTACCATGCAAGATTTATAATTGAGTTTTAGAAAAGCAAAATGTGCAGAGTAGAGGTGTAAGAGTAAGGGTTTTTTTCTGTTTTTCTGTTTTGTTTTTAAGATAATGTGGGGGTTGGCATTTTAGGGATCAGTTAGGTGTTTACGGAAGAAGTGGGTCTTTAGCTGTTTTTTGAAGATAGTGACAGATTCTGCGGTCCGGATTGAGGTTGGAAGTTCATTCCACCACTGAGGGACAGTTAGTTTGAAGGTTCTGGAAAGGGACATTGAGCCACACTGAGTATGCACTACTAAGCGTCGGTCGTTAACAGTTAGCAGGTTGCGTGAGGGAACGTAAGCCTTAAGGAGAGTGTTGAGGTAGGGGGGTGCTATTCCAGACAAGGTCTTGTACGTGAGCATCAAGGCCTTGAATTTGATACGGGCGGCTACAGGAAGCCAGTGGAGGGAGATGAAGAGGGGTGTGACATGGATTATGTTTATAAAATAAATCTATGCTGATTTATTAGGTCTTTATTTGGACTTTTTTTTAGAGTTTAAAATATGCAATGTACAACATCATAACATGTTTCCCATAGAAAAGAAAAAAAGAAATTTCATTGGCATGACAATAATGAAGAAGGGTGTGGTTTCAAAATAGTTTTTCTATTATGTCATGTGCGCTATTTGGCTATGGCCCATTTACATGTCAGACATCCTAATGTAACTTACATTTTTGTAATATATCTGAGCAGTTGAAGGTTAAGGGCATTGCTCAAGGGTCCAACAGTGGCAGCTTGGTGGTGCTGGGGTTTGAACTCATGACCTTACGGTCAGTAGCCCACTGTCTTAACCACTGAGCTGCCCTACATGCCCTACATTGAGCTACCACTGCCCTATATAAATTAGTAGGACATCCTGACTCATTTCATAATTTATGAAACTTTTTTTTATTTCTGTAAAATGTGTTTTTCTCAGATGGGTGGGGTTTTATTTAAGCAGTCAGTCAGTCTTTTATTTATATTTCAATTGATTTTAAATATGTTGCCATGCATTGATTTCCATACTAAGTGCATAGGTGTTTTGCAGTCTTACATACTAAATTGCATTTTTATTTTTTTTTAATTTATAAAATTTCTTGCATGAACATAAATTGCATAACTACCCTTTTTTAAATGTAAAAATATTTTTGGCACTTTTACACCTTTGTAGGATGACCTCTTGGAACCATCACGGCAATTTCTTCCAGCGTCTGATGCTAAGAAGGTGAAGAAGAAGAAAATATACTTGAGAACCATCTTAGTAATCACACTGATCGTATTGGCAGCAGTCACTGCACTGCTAGTAGGACTTCGAGTGAGGAACTTTCATTGTGAGTATTCGCTCTAGACAATTTGCAGATCCATACAGAAGCACTGATTATATTGTATTTTTCTAAAGTTTTTATCTCTGTCTCATACAGCGAGAACCGATGTAAGAATAAAAAAGTTCTTTAGTGGTTCTCTGACGGTCGCCAATCGGAGATTCATAGACTCTTATGAGGATAGCAGCAGTGCTCAGTTTAAAGAGATGGCCTCTCAACTCTCCAAACAAGTGAGTCATGTATGACATTTTACCTTGGTCTTTTCATTTTAATATTTAAGCACCTACCAGACTCCTAAAATATTAGGGATTAGTTTAGATATGATACCATTATCATAGTGCTGGGGTCATGGTGAATTCAGAGCTTATCCCAAGAACACGGTGTGAGGCAGTAATATACTGTACTCTGAATGGGACCACATCACACACACACACGTTCGCACCTAGGGATATACCAATTCATCTACTGGCATGTTTTTTGGAGGTGTGAGGAAACTGGAGAACCCAGAAGACACTTGCATGGTTATAGAGAGTGTGAAACTCAACATAGGCAGTAACCCGAGCTCAGACTCTTTGAGTTGTGAGGCAGTAACACTACCCACTGCATCACCATCCTATGCTTCTAACTTCCAAGCTATATTTATGTCTTTCAGATAAAAAATGTTTACAGTAGTATGGAAATACTGTCCAGATATTACGTCAGCTCCAGTGTTCAAGCCTTCAGGTATGAAAATTATATTTCTTGCATCATAGTACTTATTCCTGAACTTTGAGTTCATTAGCAAGTTCTGAAATGAACCAACATCTTGTCTTACCATATCACAAGTAAACTTGCCTGACTTAAAATTATACATACAGCTTACCATTAAAAGGTAGTTTGTAATGTTTAAATGTGTTCCAAGACTTGTGATAATCATATAATTTCAAATTTCAGTTCAGGCTTGTATATTTCTTTCTGGTCCAAAAATTAGTTTTGGCCCCACCTGGATCATATTTTCCCCTTTTGTAAACCGATCCTGTAGATCCAGTTATTCCATGTATTCCATGTGTTTCACTGATTGGAAAGAAAGGAAAATATGGAAAACCCATATAAAAGTACCAACTGAAATAACCTGCTTTTAAGGATTAAAGAAACTTGAATTTTGTGAAAGGTCTGGTAGACTGGAGCAAAAAACGTATTTGGGAAAAAATGGCTTTACATTTATATGCCTTGATGATATTGGGTGGAGTTTTGGCACACTCCCTAGCACAAATTCATTTTATCTTTACTCTCAATATAAATGGTTTTTAGATTTTCTTACTTACAAAACATTGAACCTCAGAATAATAACAAAAAGTTACTCTATGTTTCAGTGAGTCTAGTGATGACAGTGTTGTAGCCTACTTCATGTCTGAGTTCAGTGTGCCAGAGGCTCAGGTATCTGCTGTGGAGGAAGCCATTGGGTCCTTCATGCATACCACGAGGCCAGCAAAAACACGGTGGCTGACCAAACACCTCATGCCCACCAAGGATCTGCTTATCCACAATGTGATATCTGCAGGTAACTAAAATGGTATCAACAATACTTCATTTACTATCATTAAATTTCTTATGTTTGGTTTCCTGGGAAAACCCTTTATATGGTCAAATTTTGCATATACATTCCGCTCTGAAAGTATTGGAATGGCAAGGTCAGTTATTTTGTTATTGCTATACGCTGAAGACATTTGGCTTTGAGATCAAAAGATGAATATGAGATGATAGATCAGAATTTCAGTTTTCATTTCCTGATATTTACAACTAGATGTGTTAAACAACTTAGAACATGGCACCTTTGGTGGCAGACCACCCACTTATTAGGAGAGCAAAAGTATTGGAAAGATAGTCTTAAAGTAAATAACACTATTTATATAGTAAATAAAACAGGCCAAGAAATGAAATCTGATAGATCGGAATATCATTTCAAATTCATCTTTTGATCTCAAACCTAAATGTTTTCAGTGTTTAGCAAAAATGAAAGAATTGGCCTTGGTGTTCCAGTACTTTCAACCAGAAGTTATAACATTTTAAGTTTTGGTTAACAAAAATGAGAGAGAAAATGCATTTTCATGCATTCAGATTTCATTCACATTTTAATGAAAGATGCCCCACCTACCTCTACCGTTATAACCTAATCTATGCATACTAAAACAACATTATTTCCAAGTATAAAAAATATTATAAGTTTACACTGGGATATGAGTCATCACTCCTTACACATGGTTCCAATTTATTTTGGAGTGTTTTCCAGACTTCAGGTGGGTTTTTCCTTAAAATGATTAAATTTGTAATTGCTTGCTGTGTATAACAATACATTGACCTAAGAAATTTTGGCTGTTTTATTTATTTAATTTTTTATTAATTGGTTAAATCCATTGTCACAGCAATTGATCCTCGCTTGGTTGCTTCAACTCTGAAAGGTAATATACTGTACCTCTGCTTTTTATTCCATTTTATTATACTTTCTCATACAATTTCAGATATCTACTAATCTTGTTGCTAATGTCAGGTCACAATAAGGAGTTCCATCGCTGTCGTGCGGGTGAGACGGGCATCATCCAGTCTCCAGGCTTTCCTAATTCTTCGTACGCTGCCAACACCTTCACTGAGTGGCAGCTCCGTGCTGACTCCAACCACAGAATTCGGCTGGAGTTTACAGCGATAGACTTGGAGAATGACTGCCACAATGACTTCATTAGAGTGTATGATTCTCTGGTGCCCAGTGAGAATCAGGTCATGGCAGAGTAAGTGCTCCTTCAGTGTTCAGTGTAATAGTACTGAATTAAAGGTACTGAATGAAAACTTTTGCACACACGCAATTTTTTGTTTTCCCAGTTCGATAATGGTGCAGTTTGTCATTTTTAGATCCTGCTGCTTCCTGCTAAGTGAATTTGAAAGAAATGTTTGACAAGTCTTCCCTTTTCTCCAATCGAACTACAAATACTAATTTCTGGGCAAGAAAAATATCAATAGAAGCTTTAAATAAAGAAACTAGTCAAAGTCAGTGCATAGCAGTTTTTATTATTATAAGGTATCAGATTATTACATGTTTTTTGACTTGTGTGACTTATACCATCCGCAACATAATTTTTATGTTCCTAGCAAAGGATTTCTCTACTCGGAAAATCAATTAAATGTAATTTGGCTTTAAATACAGTTGTGCGCAAAAGTTTGCATACCCCTTGCAGAATCTGCTAAATCTTAATACTGTTAACAAAATAAGAGGGATCATAAAAATACACGATACATTAAGAGCCAGGAGGATGTAACCTTTGAACAGGGTGATCGATGTAAATTGTTAGTATTTATCTTCTGGGAGACATGTAACTATCTTATTTAGTGTCTGAAGGGCAATACTAAATGAAAAAAAAAATCTTTAAACAAAATAATAACAATTTACACTGATCATCCTGTTCAAACGTTTACATCCCCCTGGCTCTTAATGTATCATGTTACGTTCTTGAGCATCAGTGAATGTTTGTACCTTATGTAATAGTCATGTAGGAGTCCCTCATTTGTCCTCAGTGTGAAAAGATGGATCTCATATAGCCGCTGTTGAAAAGGGGTCAAATATGCAGAATATGCTGGAAAAGCAAAGAATTTGCAGGACCTGGAGGATTTTTTTGAAGAACAGGAGGCAGTTTAACTGCTCAGGACAAACAAGGGACTCATGAACAACTATCTCATAAAACAAAAACAGTCATGGGTCATCCAAGCAATGACGCACAGTATTAAGATTCAAGGGTATGTAAACTTTTGAACGGGTAATTTTTATAAATTCAGGTATAATCTTGTCTTGTGGACTATATGTAAACATCTGTTTTGTGAAATAGCTTATTCAGGGCAGCACTAAATAAAAAACAACATGGGATATTTATGATCCATCTTATTTTGTTAACAGTATTTAGATTTAACAGATTCTGCAAGGGGTATGCAAACATTTGGGCACAACTGTATGGCTGTTTAAATGTTTTCTTATGACTGCACTGTGTCGAATTTAGTAATTATAATAATTGTTATAATTCTGTGAAACATCACGGTCACCACTCCTTACATATGCATGCAGGAAATGTGGACATTACACCCACAATGAACGGTTGGTCTTCCTGTCTTCTGGAAATATCATGTTAGTTACTCTGGTCACAAATGGAGAGAAGAATTTCCCAGGCTTCAGAGCAAAATACTCTCAGGTACCTGCGGAAATCCAAGGTACAGTTACAAAGTGATGTTAGAGGAAGAACTCTGTAGCGCCTTTGGGTTATATTGCAAAGTTCTTACAATGAAGAAACTCTCTAATCTCTTCTTTCAGGGTGTGGTGGGAAACTAACTGGGATGAAAGGCACATTTATGTCTCCAGGCTTTCCCTCCAGTTATCCCCCTCAGATCCAGTGTGTTTGGAACATTAAAGTAACAAAACCAATTCTTTAACTGGGCATGCACATTGTGCGGGGTCATATAATAAACATTTTTGTTGTTTTTTTTCCATTTTTTTTTGTTAATCCATCTCTATGCCCTCTCTCAGGTTCCAGATGGAAAACACATCATAATAAATTTCAACAAGTTTTCACTGACTGATCCAGGACAGAGCCCAGACAACTGTTCTAAAGATTACCTGGAGATTAATGGCAACAGGTTAGACCTTTACAGAAAGCAAAGTTATTTTTATATAGGTTAAGTAAGTGATTATGTGAGTGAGTGAGTGAGCGAGTGAGTAAACCTTATTAACTGCATTAGTTAACATGAGCAAACCAGGAACTTCAGAATTAATACACATAAGAAATGTTAACAAAATAAAAATGAAGGGACATGATGGGTTGTGTGATGTGGCATATTACCACCATAAAGTTATTTTGATGATTATTTTCCAATAACAGCATGCCCTGAAGTGTTTTATTCTTCCTATTCCACAGCAGGTTGCCAGCGCTAACAGTTTAAATTTATTCAAGAACAACAGATACTACATTTTATCCATTTCTAGTTACAGTTAATGTTGTGGAACGTCTCTGAAACACATTTTAACTGTTATGGCTTACATTCTGGCAGAATACAGTGCCCTCCACTAATTAGCACCCATGGTAAATATAAGCAAAGAAGGCTGTGAACCTTTGCAAACACAGCCTGTGTTTTGTTTGCAGTTGTTTGATATCCATGAGAGCAGAGTATTTTTGTGATTTTTTTTTTTAACAAAAGATCAAAAGGTTAAACAAGAAAGACAATTTTTCACAGCCTTCTTTGCTCATATTTACCAAGGGTGCCAATATTAGTGAAGGGCACTATAATGCAGCTTGTCATGTTACAGAGTAATCGCAAAATGCAAAGTCTCCTGTCCTGAATACTTTACAGTTACAGCTTAAACTTAAAGTTACTGCTTTATGTCTGACTGTTACAAAGCATCTTCTCACAGTTACACAGTTACAGTTATAAGTTGCTACTATAGAAACAATAATGTGTTAGAATGAATGCATTGATATAAAATGTAATTTGCTTTGCACCCGGCTCTACTGTCAGAGCTGCTGTTATAGAAAATGTATCCACAACTTTTGAAAAGTCAGACTGGAGAATTCAACAGCAGTATGCTGTCAAGTAAAATAAATTCAGATAATTTAACAAAACAAACATTTTCCTGTTACTAAATGCCCTAAAACTTCCTGAAAAATATTGTAAATATTGGAATATGCTTTTCAGTCTCAGTTCTGAATTTTGCCAGTTAACAACCACAAATGTTGTTACTTAGCTGGATTTCATTTGACTGATTTAATTTAATTTAATTTAATATCAATTAACACCAGTGTTGGTTACTTTGTTAATGTTACTTATTGTGTATTAATGCTGAAGTTTTTATAAAGACATTAAAATAGTGATGTCTTCACATTCACAAAGTATTTTTCCTATTAACATAATGGCTCAAACATTTCCACGTAATTCTGCTAGGTAATATATTTAATTTCTTATGTTAAAGGATGTGTGGACAAAACTCTGAAAACATACCCCTCATCATCAAGACCAATAAGACAGAGATCAAATTCTTCTCTGACATGTCCTATGTAGATAAGGGCTTCACTGCGCAGTTTGAAGCCTTCGAACCCTTTGATCGTAAGTTCACTGCTTATTCTAAATGTGTATTTTTTGACTGAATTTAATAATATGCATGAAAATAAACATATGAACATGCTAATGCAATAGTCATAATGCTGTAAATATGCTTGTTTTTGTGTAGGTTGCCCTGAAAAATTCCACTGTGAAAATGATGCCTGCATTTCTCAGAGGCTGAAATGTGATGGTTATGATGACTGCGGAGACATGAGCGACGAGAAGAACTGCGGTACGTTTAGATCCTTCACTTTTCATTTTAAAGGATCAGTTGAGCCAAAAAATTAAATGTTCATGATTAGCCTAGACATTTTTGGTATCTGAAGTTTTCTGAAGTTTAGTTTAGCATAGAAGCTATGAGGCTGATCTTTTAACTATACTTTATAGCTACCAGTTTAACACTGGCTTAAATCACACACTTGCCTTAAAAGACATTGTGTTGATTCATGTGTAATATCCATCAGTAATAACACGTGGAACCAACTGTAACTATATTAAAATTTGAACCACTTCTAAAATATAATTCTGCCTTCAAAGAAATGGGCTACACCTCCGTACAGAGACAAACCATGAGCTAAAAGAAAGTGACTTGCTTTAAAATGGCATATTACTTAATGCAGTAAATAATGTTAGTTAAGGGAAATGTAATGTACAGCATTACCAATATATGATACAAAAACCTGTTTAGTAATTATGTGGAAAGATGTTTGTCAACTGAGATCTCCTTTTATCTGCACAGTCTGTAATAAGTCTCACATCACATGTAAGAACGGCTTCTGCAAGCCCAATTACTGGCACTGTGACGGGGTGAATGATTGTGGTGACAATACAGATGAGGAAAACTGTGGTAAGAATGGAAATGAAACATTAATTGTACGCAAATCCTTACAGTTTGGTGAGAATTTATAGTAATATCGTATTTATAGTAGTATGTGCTCTATCTGCAGGATACTGTAAAGCTGGGGAAGTACCCTGTCGAAATGGCCGCTGTGTCTCTGAGGAGAAGAAGTGTGATGGCCATGACGACTGTGAGGATGGTACAGATGAGTCCAATTGCACTAAATGTGAGCCCACCCAACACAACCATACACATTTTTGACTCTTAGCTTTTTTTGACTGGAGAATCCAGGAAAGTATTTAGAGAAGTGTCCAGTTTGGGAGGCTTGAGGTTAATGTTATTTACAGATGATGTTCTCTTGGCACCTTGTGGACAGTGGATAGGCAATAGAAATTAGGTTTCTCCACAGGGCTACTGGCTTTACTCTCTGTGATAAGGTGAGGAGCTCGGGGAGAGATTTGGAATAGAGCTGCTCTTCCTATGAATTTAGAGGAGCCAGTTGAGGTGATTCAAGCACCTTAAAAGAATGCTCCCTGGTCAGCCGCCATTATGTATCGGGCACACCCTACTGAATGGAGACCCCAGGGCAGTCCCAGGACCCTTTGGAGATTATATTTCACAGTTGGCTTAGGAAGAACTATTTACCAGGACTAGCTGGAATCTGTGGGCTGGAATAGAGAAGTCTAGACTGACCTTCTCAGCCTGTTGCCAACACAACCCACAATAGGATATGTGGAAGGAACCCGAATGAATGAATTAACATGTTTCACTAAACAGGATTTCCATCATTTTCTTAGTAAAATTAGTGTCCTAGGGTTCTCAGTCCATACAGGATTTTGTGATTGTTGCAGCTAAAAATGCTTGATTTTGCTTTTTGTGCTTTTTTGTAGAAAACGACTTGAATCGGCGAAATTGCAGTTGCACAAAATTGTTTTGCCGGTCTTTTGCGATGATGTTTGTCGGTAACTGAGGCCTTTTTAGCTGTACTCGTGTTCGATGCACATGAATCGAAGAGGGCTTTGGCTAAATGCGTGTTGTGATGATGTCACATGATGCATCTTGGCCTAAATCTGCATAAAATCACTGATAATTTTGAAAAATTGCAAATTCCTTTGAATATTATGGCGTTTGCTTGATTTTGCGTTGATTTCTGCGATCACAAAATTGCAAAATCTTGGAGGGACTGAGTTCTTGTAGAAAGGGGTCAAATTGAAAAACAGTAGAATTTCTCTAATGAAAGAAATCTAATATGTTTCCCATGAAACTACTGATATTAGGTGAGCTAGAAAAGCCCATTTGTCGATTGTGGTCTTTTTCTTTTATGAACTACTGTACAGATTGGTGGAAAAGACGAATGAGTTGTCCTGCTGCCTGTTGTACAGTGGGACTTGGGAAAGTATAGTGTGACACTTTAGACATGTTTGATGTTCTATCAGAGTGGCTTATTCAGAAATGTAATAATAAAACATAGATGTATTTGATCAGCTCTAGAACTAAAAGGTTCTTTAGCAAAAGATAGTAGTATATAGTAAAATAGTCAAATATTTGACCTTTATTTCTAAGACTGTAATTATATATTCTGTCTGTAACTTACATGTTTCAAGCTATTAGTCTCTGCAGGTAGAGATTAAGGAGCTGGTTTTACCTGTTGTCTTGTGTGTCTAGCTATTGTCCTCACCTGCTCCGAATTTACCTTCAAGTGTAAGAACAACATGTGCATCAGCAAGCAGAACCCACAATGCGACGGGCACAAAGATTGTGAGGATGGTTCAGATGAAGAAAACTGCGGTAAGCTTAGATTAATGACTTTATTAAGCCACTTAAATTCACAACTACTCCAGTACCACCTGCATTTGTGGCCAAGGATAGGCTTAATGTATTGTCATACATGTATAAAAAGCCCAAAATGTAAATGCACTAAATAACCCACCAAACACTTTAAATAAACAGCTCCAGGGTCTACGGTTTGATCTTAACCTCGGGATAATGTCTGTGCATGTTCTTGCTTGGTCTGCCTGGGCTTTCTCTATATCCTTCCACTTCCGAAAAACATCCCAATAGATGTATTGTCTGTGATAACATTGATGATAGCACTATGTATTCTAAAGAAGTATAAAGTATAAAGTACTTCTTTATAATGAATGTTAAACAGATGGTGTATTTTCCACCAGTGTGTTGCCAAGAACTATGCATACTTTGCATACCATTCTCTTTTTCAACCGAGAAAGCTGGCTAGCATCCAGCTTGCTAGGTAGAGACATGTAAAATCCATAACAAATTACATTCATTATTTTGCTGGTTTAACAACATGCTGGATAGAAAGCAGTCACGTGTCTCCTTGCCCTTCCTTTGGTATATACAGTTGTGATCGGAAGTTTACATACTCATGGACGTGAATGTCATGACAATATTGGGCTTTCAATAATTTCTTTGAACTGTTCTTTTCTTGGGCAGAATGATTGTACAACATACATCTTTAATAAAAAACAAGAATTTGGTTCACACGTTTTAATTTATTTGGGTTCGTCTGTAGTCAACACATGGTCAAAATTATACATACAGGGTCAACATACAGCACACCTAATATTTAGTTGAATGTCCCTTAGCAAGTTTCACCTCGAGCAGATGCTTTTGGTAGCCATCAACCAGCTTCTGGCAGAATTCTGGTTGGATATTTGACCACTCTTCTTGGCAGAATTGGTAAAGTTCAATGACATTTGTTGGTTTCCTGGCCCTGGCTTGACTTTTAAGCACAGTCCACAAATTTTCGATAGGGTTGAGATCAGGACTTTGAGAAGACCATTCCAAAAGCTTAATGTTAGCCTTCTTTATCCATTCCACAATCAGCTTTGATGTGTGTTTGGGGCCATTGTCCTGCTGGAACACCCAATTGTGTCCAAGTTTCTACTGTCTGGCTGATAATTTGAGTTTATGCTGAATAATTCTAAAGTAGTCCTCCTTCTTCATTATTCCATCCACTTTGTAAAATGCACCACTGACAGCAAAACAGCCCCAGAACATAATGCTACCACCACCATGCTTAATAGTCGGTACAGTGTTTTTTACTCCTCCAAACATACCTCTGGTCATTGTTCAATTCAATTCAATTCAATTTTATTTGTATAGCGCTTTTTACAATAGACATTGTCTCAAAGCAGCTTTACAGAAATATCAACATGGTATACAGATATTAAAGGTGCGAATTTATCCCAACTGAGCAAGCCACTGAGTGGCGACGGTGGCAAGGAAAAACTCCCTAAGATGTTTTAAGAGGAAGAAACCTTGAGAGGAACCCGACTCAGAAGGGAACCCATCCTCATCTGGGTAACAACAGATAGTGTGAAAAAGTTCATTATGGATTTATATGAAGTCTGTATGGCCTTAGGAGCAGCCGTAGTCCCAGCAGTCTGGAATTAGAGAAGATTTGAGCTCCATCCAGCGGCAGAAAGGATCTGGATCTCTAGTATCTCCATAAATTCATGTGGGGCTCGGCGAAAGGAGAGAGGGAGAAAAAAGATTATTATGACTGCGAAGTAGTAGAACAGAATCTAGTCAGGGTAGGCTTGAGTAAACAAATACGTTTTAAGCCTAGACTTAAACACTGAGACTGTGTCTGAGTCCCGAACACTAATAGGAAGACTGTTCCATAACTGTGGGGCTCTATAAGAGAAAGCTCTTCCCCCTGCTGTAGCCTTCACTATTCGAGGTACCGTCAAATAGCCTGCATCTTTTGATCTAAGTAGGCGTGGCGGATTATATAAAACCAAAAGGTCGCTTAGATATTGTGGCGCGAGACCATTTAGTGCTTTATAGGTTAATAAAAGTATTTTATAGTTAATGCGAGATTTTACTGGGAGCCAATGCAGTATTGATAATATCGGTGTGATATGGTCGTACCTTCTAGTTCTAGTTAGGACTCTAGCAGCTGCATTCTGGACTAACTGGAGCTTATTTATATTCCTACTGGAACATCCAGACAGTAAGGCATTACAGTAATCTAATCTAGAGGTGACGAATGCATGAACTAGTATTTCCGCATCATGTAGTGACAATATGTTTCTTATTTTAGAAATATTTCTGAGATGAAAGAAGGCTATCCTAGTAATATTTTCTACATGAGCATCAAATGATAGGCTGGAGTCAATAATCACTCCAAGGTCTTTAACTGCTGCACATGATGAAACAGAAAGACATTGTGGCCAAACAACTCAATCTTTGTCTCATCTGACCATAAAACTTTCCTCCAGAAGGCTTTTTCTTTGTTCATTTGGTCAGCCGCAAACTTTACACGGGCTTGAAGGTGTCGATTTTGGAGAAATGGTTTCTTGGACGACAGCCTTTCAGTCCATGGTGAAGTAAAACTTGCTTGACTGTAGACAGTGACACTGATGTTCCAGTAGCTTCCAGTTCATGACAGGCCTGTGCCTTGGTGGTTCCTGACCATCCAAACCAGTTTCCTCTCAGCTGAGGGTGACAGTTTGGGTCTTTTTCCAGACCTTGGCAAAGTGGCTACACTTCCCAATAACTTGTATTTATGTACAATTGTTTGAACTGATGATCTTGGATCTAATTTTTTAGAAATGGCTCCAAGGGACATTCACGACTTGTATAAATCCATCATTCTCTTTTTCATATCTGCACTATGCTCCTTGGACTTTCCCATAGTACTGTGTGTTGGTCAATCCAATACGTGCTATCAAACAAACCCTTTTTATGTTGGCACAGAGAAGCTGCCAGCTGTAGTCACTCATGATCACTAACAGGAAATTAAGAGGCCTTGGTCTTGGCAAATTAAAGGACATTTTGGCTTAGTGGTTAGCACGTTCGCCTCACACCGCCAGGGTTGTGGGTTCGATTCCTACCGCTGCTCTGTGTGTGCGGAGTTTGCGTGTTCTCTCTGCGCTGCCGGGGTTTCCTCCGGGTACTCTGGTTTCCTCCCCCAGTCCAAAGACATGCATGGTAGGCTGATTGGCATGTCCAAAGTGTCCGTAGTGTGTGAATGTGTATGTGATTGTGCCCTGCGATGGATTGGCACCCTGTCCAGGGTGTACCCCGCCTTGTGCCCCATGCTCCCTGGGAGAGGCTCCAGGTTCCCCGCGACCCTGAAAAGGATAAGTGGTATAGAAGATGGATGGATGGATGGTGTTTGTATGAATATTTTTGACCCTGTATGTATAGTTTTGGTCCTGTGTTGATTACAGAAAACCCCAAATGAATTAAAACTTTTTTTTTCTATTAAACATGTATGTTGTACAATCATTCTGCTCAAAGAAAGAAATTATTGAAAGCCCAATATTGCCATGACGTTCATGTCCATGATGCGTGTACAGCATGTAAACTTCTGACCGCAGCTGTATGTATTGCATAGCTGTAGGAAAAAATGACACATCACATTTTTTTATCCATTTATAGTAACATTTACTGGTGTGAAATGTCCACAGAACAAGTTAGTTCCTGTTATAAATTGTATTATAGTAGCTTTAAACTGCCATTCCCTCACCAGTCTTTCTTTTTCTCACTATTGAAGATATTAAGGCAAAAAAACAGCTTCTCATGTTACAGAGAAACTGGAAAGCACAAAGTCATCTGTCCACCACTTTGCTGAATGTTACAAAACACTGACATTGGAACCTAATTCTATAAATGTTAAATGATCGTAACTAGAGGCATAACCGATCAATCGGCACCGATAACCAGTTGCTGGAACTATCCAGTTATCTGCAAAAATCCACACCGATTGTTTTTCCCGGTTGCATCTGTTGTGGCAGCGGCTGAGAAGTGTCCACTGTCTGTCCTTATATAGTATGCCTCTAGAGGTGAAATAAATACTGTCACTGACCAAATTTGTTGTGTTATTTGAAGTGTTTGGTTTTTTTTCATTTTGGATGTCTCTAATTTTATTTGTTATTTGGAGTGTTACTTTTTGGTTCAGTTTGGATATATATCTTTAATTTACTTCCATATTTATTAATACTTAACTTGTATTAATATTTATATATATATTTTTTTCTTTTTTAAAGTAAAATACATTTTCATCGTACAGTCAACACTGTTTATTTTTGTAATACAGTTCAGCAAGATTTAAATTTGAGTGTTATGTTTTCATTCAGTATCAATTTTAAAAACTATAGGTTGATTAATTGGTAATCGGCAGGTACTGCCCGACTTAGTTATCGGTATCGGTAAAATCCATTGTCGGCCGACCTCTAACCTCACAGAAAGCATTAATGACAGAACTGCTGTTCTTAAAATCAGCAGCAGAAAATTAATCAGTCAGATCCCAGAACTCAACAGAACACAAAAACAAATATCAGAAATCCTGCCCATCTATGGATACTGCTGTGTTCATGTTCATGTTCAAGTAGTACCTCACTATGTGCCCTGAATAGTTATTTGTTTGTGCTGATTTCTCTTCAGAATGTGGTACGAGACCATACCAGTCCTCGAAGATTGTGGGTGGTGAAGCCGCCAGTGAAGGCAATTGGCCCTGGCAGGTTAGCCTTCACCTGCAGGGCAGGGCTCATGTGTGTGGAGCCTCCCTAATCAGCAACCTCTGGCTAGTCACTGCTGCACACTGTATACAAGAAACTAACAGGTATGTATACTCCATCCTGCTTTAAGTACTGATTCATTTTTTATTTTGTTTCATTGATTTATTGTTAAGCAGCATTAGAGATTAGTGTGCTGTTTTTAGAGGGGCTCTGAAATATACAAAAAAGCAGAAATGATTCTAAATAATAGAATTAAATAAGTAAGGGAGTGTTAGGAGTGCTAGGGAGTTCAGGAGTTATTAATTTAATTAAGTTAATTTATTAAGTTATTAAGTTAATTAGGGAGTGCTGTTATAGGAAAATAATCAACAACAGGGTGGTATGAATCAGCTTGAGTTACCATTGCCACATCAAAGTTATTATATTATTTTCAAATAATGGCCTTTAAGTGTATTATTCCTCTTATACACAGCAATTCACCAATGCTAACAATTTCTATTTGTTAATGGTGACATGGCATAATTGTTTTGATCCAGTTATAGTTGTGTTTAATGTTGTGGAATGCCTGTAGCACAAGCTGTGGCAGCTCAATGGTTAAGACATTGACAACTTTTGATAGAAGGTTAAAATCCCAGCACCTCTCAACTGCTCACTTGTAAATGAGATAAATGTAAATTGCTCTAGTTAAGGATGTATGCAAAATGTACTTTTTTTTTTTTTTTTTAAGTGTTATGACTTATAGACACTATGAACAGTTGTTCTGTCACCAGCAACTCTCTTTTTTATCTCTCTTGAAGTTAATAAGACAAAAAAAATGCAGCTTGATAGTCCTCTGTCTCGAAGACTTTCTCATGCAAGGAAACAGTTACAGCTTTACCCCTGACTAAAGTGCTGCCACTGGAGACTCCTTACAAAAATGCTAAATAAACATTTGCAAATAAACATTTCCTCAAATATCAGAAATATGAATAAATGACACATATTTTTAAAATGTGTTTATATGGAGCATCTACCATACAAGTCCCTCTATATGATCTCTTACTATAGAAATGCTAGCGTTTGCGTTACATTGGCAACCTCAACACTCTCTAGCCTGGCCACATTGGATGTACTCTTTCTTAGATATTGTGAACATGGAATTATCCGAGGCAAGAATGCATGGAGCCACTCAAAAAACTCTCTCAGCATGGTCAAGGGTAATCTCTAAAATTAAGGGGCTGTTGTAAGTGATTTAAGTGTTTTACATGTAATTAATTGTTGGATTATTTTTATTTTTACCCCTCCGATTGTCATCTTATTAGCAGTTCTGATATTATCTTATTTTATGTATCGTCAATAACTTATATGGGGAAGTGGAAAAAGAGTAGATTACATGGTTGCCATGGATGGGTGGGATGGGAACTTAAAAGGGTTAGACTGTTCGGTGGGTTGCAACTTTATTTTATATCAGTGTATCTGTGTATGTTAACATTGTTCACAGTCTTGAGTAAAAAAAATACTAAACATATAACAAAGATTATTGTATGTCTGCACATCTGAGCAGATATTCCGAGCCAGACCAGTGGGATGTCTACCTGGGGCTGCACACTCAGAGTCAGGTCAACACAGCCAACACAGTGCATAAGGAAGTGAAGCAGATCATCTGTCATCCTGAGTATAGCCCCCTTAGCTACGATCATGACATTGCTCTGATGGAGCTGGACAGCCCTGTGACCCTCAGCCAATACATTTGGCCTATTTGCCTACCTGCAGCCACACACATGTTACCTGCAGGCCAGTCTGTGTGGGTCACAGGTTGGGGTAGAATCAGAGAGGAGGGACGTAAGTATGAATACATTAAGGGAAAGAATGTTTTATTGTCTATGGAAAATAATAATGTGAAGGAATGTTTGCACGCAATGGAGCGAGCACATTCTAGGCGAATAATAATCCAGGGAATATTTGGGGCAAATTACCTCAAATGGACATAATGCATTTTCTGCGACCCCAAGCCTTAACCACCCTACATTTAATTCCAGATTTATAAATTAGGACTAAGGTATGTTTGAACAGTTTATTATGTCAGTAACATATTTGTAAGCAATTAAAAACCAAAGGAATATTCCTCAAACTGACCTGCGAGTCTAGTGGGAAGAGTGAACTTGCATTACTTAACCACACCTTTTCAAAAGGGTGTGTTTGAAAAGGTGCATCTCTGCATCATGATACATAAGAAATAAAACATGACAGAGCATGTTCTTATAGGAAAATAACCCAGGCCAGGGTGGTGTGATAAGGCCCATCCTGAAGTAAAGGAGCCTGGTCTATATGTGATGCATGGCTTTGCGTGCATGTGCAGAAGCAGTGGCTGCACAAGTGTTGTCATGCACACACTTGCCTACATCTGAGGGATTAAATGTGCCAATCACTAGATAGCACGTCATAGCCAAAGCATTGCTGTCCATCAGGTTTCCAAGTCAGGCTGTAAAATATTTCACAGTGTCATGCACAGAGATGTTAAACATACTGATCATCTCTATCTCTCTTAAAACTTTCTGTTGTCGTCATGATTGTTGCCATGAGCTGTGTCTCAAATTGACCTTACATTCAAATGTATTACTTTATTATAAAAAATATTATAAAATATTATAAGTATTAGTAAAGTATAAAATACAGAAGACATGTATGTAAAACAGAACTTTTGGTACATTTGAAGGCTACATGAGAGGTTATTAAAATGCACTTAAAACACTAATTGTAATAGGAGAACCAGCTAGTGTTAGTACTCAATAAAGGTCTAAAATAGTACAATTGGTACAGCTTTTCATTTAAAATATTAGCACACAAAAACCAGTTTTGTAGTTAGAGTGAGGTTTCTAATAACAATTTATACAATAAATGAATAAATCAAAAGAGGAGATTGTAAGGGGTCGCAAACTCTAGTTTAGGAATCCCTACATTAAACCCTTAACAATGATTATCGCATTAACCAATAAACTGTATGAACAAGCACATGAGCAAAAAGGTGAAGAACCAAATTTCATTCATTAATTTATCTTCAGTAACCACTTTATCCTGGTCAGGGTTGTGGTGAATCCCGGGGATACTAGGTGTGAGGCGAGAATACACCCTGGATGGGACAACACTACACAAGAGACCATGGACACACATTTACACTTAAGGGCAATTTAGAGTCGCCAATCCACCTACCTGCATGTTTATTGGAGGTCAGAAGAAACCGGGAAAAAACCTAGAGGAAATATGCAAAACTCCGAACCCACCCCAACCCTGTTCAGGAAAGAGCGGTTGTCCTGCAACAAGGTTAATCCTGATAATACTGTTCATTTTAATCCTGCCACATAAGGATATATATGGTAAAGTAAACACCGAAATACAACCCCAATTCCCCAAAAAAGTTGGGACGCTGTGTAAAATGTAAATAAAAATAGAATGCAATGATTTGCAAATCTAGTAAACCCATACGTTATTCACAATAGAACATAGAAAACATATAAAATGTTTAAACTGAGTAAATGTACCATTATAAGAAAACAATAAGGTAATTTTGAATTTGATGGCCGCAACACGTATCAAAAAACTTGGGACATGGACAACAAAAGGCTGGAAAATTAAGTGTTACTAAAAAGTAACAGCTGGAGGTTAGTTGGCAACAGGTCAGTAACATGAATGGGTATAAAAGGAGTGTTATAGAGAGGCAGAGTTTCTCAGAAGTAAAGATGGGCAGAGGTTCACCAATCTGACAAAAACTGCATGTACAATTTGTGGAACAATTTCAGAATAATGTTCCTCAATGTAAAATTGTAAGGACTATGAATATCTATCATCTACAGTATATAATATCATCAAAAGATTACAAGAAACTGGAGAAATGTGCACAAGGGACAAGGGTGAAAATGATTCTGTCATGGAAATCACTGCATGGGCTCAGAAACACCTCCAGAACTCATGGTCTGTGAACACAGTTCACCGTGCCATCCACAAATGCTGGTTAAATCTCTATCATGCAAAGAAGAAGCCATATGTGAACATGATCCAGAAAAGCCGCCATCTTCTCTGGGCCAAAGCTCATTTAAAATGGACTGAGGCAAAGTGGAAAATTGTTCTGTGGTCAGACGAATCGAAATTTGAAATTCTTTTTGGAAACCATGGATGCATCGTCCTCTAAACTAAACAGGAGAGGGACCATCTGTCTTTTTATCAGCGCTTAGTTTGAAAGCCTGCATCTCTGATGGTATGGGGGTGCATTAGTGCTTATGGAATGGGCAGCTTGCACATCTGGAAAGGCATCATCAATGCTGAAAGGTGTATATACACATTTTAGAGCAACATATGCTTCCATCCAGATTCAATCCCATCTTTATTTCTGAGAGACTCTGCCTGTCTAAGATACTCTTTTTTATATCCAATCATGTTACTGACATGTTGCCAATAAACCTAATTAGTTGCAAAATGTTCCTCCAGCTGTTTCTTTTTAGTAACACTTACTTTTCTAGCCTTTCGTTGCCCCCATTTTTAGTAACACTTACTTTTCCAGCCTTTTGTTGCCCCATCCCAATTTTTTTGCGACGTGTTGCAGCCATCAAATTCAAAATGACCTTAGGGTTAGGGGTTTTTTCTTATAATGGTACATTTACTCAGTTTAAACATCTTATATCTTTTCTATGTTCTATTGTGAATAACATATTGGTTTACGAGATTTGCAGATCTCGCTAATTTGATTAAGGGAGTGTAAAACAGGTTTGTCAGGAAAAATGTGCGAGGTAATGAAGGAATAGAGACGCTCCAAAAGCTTCTTAGAGGATACTAATAAGGTTGGAGGCAGATATAAAGGCAAACGGTGGGCATACAGGTTCAAAAAGGAAAATGCAAACTTTTGAACTGATATCAATTTGTTTTTGTTTTTTTATATACTATTAAGATCTGGACACTATTTGAACATTATAAACCCAACACTAGGTTTAACACACTAAATATCTTATCAATTAAATGTATTTGTCTTCTTAATTCTGTTCTAAGCTTATGCACAATTTTGCACTCAACTCTACTTACTACAACTTTCTTCTCCAGGGCTGTATTTGCTCACTATATGCACTTGTTTGCAACTTTTGTTGTTAGCTTATTGTAATGCACAGAAGAACGGCTGTTGCGTTTATACTTTAAATGTAAAATTAAGTTTATGTTTAGAGGGATTGTGCTTCAATTAAATTTAGACTTTGAGTTTGTTCTTTGCTCAGATTTAGCATCAGTGCTGCAAGAAGCAAAGGTGCGTATCATCAACGAAACAGTGTGCAGTCAGCTGATAGAAGATAAGATCACGCCACAGATGATCTGTGCAGGAATACTGACTGGAGGAGTGGATACCTGTCAGGTAGAGAAAAGCAACTGCTTTCTTTCTTACTGATTTTTCTATGTGTATTAAATCTGCTCTTATTTTAAAAGCATTCATCTCTCCACCCTAAGGGCGACTCGGGGGGGCCCATGTCCTTTGAAGACCCAGAAACCGGCCGCGTGTTTCTGGTCGGGGTCGTGAGCTGGGGTGAAGGCTGTGGTAGAAAGATGAAGCCTGGCATTTACACACGAGTCACAATGTACCGCAGCTGGATCCGAGATGAGAGTGGGGTATAAAATGCACGTTTGAGGTGTGTGGGACTGAAGGAATTCTGACCAATCTCAGCCACTTCCACAAACCCATTTTAGACCAATCCCACCTGCTCCCCAAATAGTTTTTATCTGGTAGCTTAAGCTGTTTCATCTGTATGTATGAATGCTTTATGTTTTTATGTTCTTATTGAATATGATAAATGTTTTATACATCTGTGTATTATTTCAAATGAGTTATGTTTTCAGGGACTGTTATAATTGGTGCTGATTACATATGTCTTAAAAATGTAAAAATGTAATATGCAATGTGTAGATTATGTGAAAAGTAACAGAAGGGTAAATTCCTGCATTATGTGCACTTATGTTAATTTCTGTCTTAAATCTATGTTTTGTTATTAATTTTCTCTGGCAAAGAAAAATATCATAGAAATCATTACAGTTTTGCAAAGGCTCCTAATGATTTAACTTGTGATATGGTTAATGGTTTTAGATTGCAATTCGCACAGGTCCTGTGGTCTCTGATGGTGATCTTGTAAAAAAATATGATGATTACATGGTGTCTATGGCGAATGGACCAAGTGGACTATTACCTCAGTAATAATGCTGTATTTCTCTGTAGTTGTCTATTTATGACAACAAGAAGACACTTGTATTAATGCTTAGCCACTGTAGAGAGAACTGGCAAATGGTTTAGCAAGATACAACAATTCACATATAGATATACATACTATATCCTGGATAAAGAATGAGTGTAAATCGTTAAAACCATTGGATTCTGATGAAAAATGGTTGGTTTAAACCCATACTCATTAAAAGTTCAGTGTTTTATATATAAACATGGAGGATGTACTGTGAGTTTGGGAGTTACTGTAAGTATAATTATTTTTAAATGGTTTGTGTTTTTCGAAGATTATAGATGTATAGACTCCATTCACCTCGATTTGCATTCCCACAATGTACCTTATTTCTATTATGACAGTTGATTTACAGAATAAATGTATTAATAGTTTTGTACGTGTTGTTCTTGTTTTTAAATGCATTTATGTCTATATTACAAGACATTAGACACGAAAAGAAAGACGGTACCATTTGGAAGAAGGACCGGAAACGCAGGACGGTGCAGCGGTGTTATTGTTCCTACCCGTCTTTCATAATGCTAATTCAGGGTTTAACTAGCTAGCGGCTGTCCTTATTATTATTATTGTTGTTATTATTATTATTTTCCTTTAACTTACGTATGGTGAGTGTATAAATGTAGTGTGGACATCGAATATAAAGTAGACAAAATAAATAAATTATGCGACATTGACTAAAGTTGTTTTTGATAAGCTAAGCTAGCTAAACGAAGAAGCTAGCACTAAGCTAAATGACCTGTCTAATTCCTATATGCTCAGTGGATATTTTAATTACACATACACGTACAGGTTATGAGTATAAGTATAACGCTTAACTTTAGTGTAAAGTGGAGGTTTTAACTGCTGTGAATGGGATTGGATGTGGAGGTTCTTGCTTGCTAATCGGCTAACAGAAATATTTGCAAGAATAATAATAATAAGCAATATGAATCACATTTAACGTTGCAGATTTACTGTTTTCTCCTGAATCTAACTAGCGGTCCAATCTAAGCTACATAACTATAATTAATTATAATTCATTTGAACGTAATGTGTCAGCCTGCAACTCATCATACATGTGTTGTTCAGATTAACTACAAGTGTTTAAAAAAGAAAAGAAAGAATCTCACATTGTGTATTTCCTTTTAAGGTTTCTAAAATATGGAGTCTTTAGATCATATGCTAACAGACCCCTTAGTCTCAGGGATGGATTATGATGGCTGTGTGATGGAGGAGTGCATGTTGGGAAACTGCAGAGTTCGGATACCAGAAGATGTTCTAGAAGATGTGAGTAACAAAATATTCTGGTACTTTGGATTCACCGATATACCAGATACAATAGTGGTTTGCTTTACTACAAATTAAGTCTTGTGTTCACTCATGGTCAGTGTCCTGCCTGCCAACATTAAAAATTCATGGCATTAAAGGAAAAATCCACCCTGAGTGTGTTGCATATTACTCTTTATAATTAACTGAAATGTGATCTTCAATACCATCAGTAATTTTATAGACAGTGTCCTACGTTGCTAACAGTTCCATTCGACTACCTGTTAAATAGCGAAACCACTGGGATTTCACCTTTCGCATCATCTCTACCTGAAAGAACTGATGCAGCAGCGCTTTAGTTATTTAGTCTGTCCACCTGTCTCACCTCCTCTTCTGTACACGCTGCTCAAACCAAGCAGCTTCCAAAGCTTCAACTTTCATGCTAATACTGCCTTTGAGTATTAGTTTGTCATCTCGTAGATCTCTAACTAGCCAAGCCAAGCTTCTGTTGTAACTCTACAACTATACTGTATAGCTGCACTGCACTCTGGAACTTTGAGTCCAGGGTTTGCGTTTCTCATAAGACATTGAGCGTTGCTGGAAAATGATGAGTGTGAAAAGAAGCACTTGCTCTTTCGTTTTTACGAGTTAACAGCGAAATCTGATCATTATTCCATATGCTTTGAAATTCTTTACATTTTTTCACCTATTAAATACCATTTTTACTGTGCTAGCAATGTCACTCTGTGATGTCAGCCTTCCAGACAACTTCTCAAGGGAATGATGAAAGTAAATCGTCAACCAGCATATTAAGATCAGAATCACTAAACACATCACATGCAGTATATTTCAATATAAACATATTTAATGTGTTTCAGTGTGGAGGTTTAGAATGTATGCTGTATATGAAATCCAGTTCACTATTGATTCAGTATTTCAGGCCAATATCACCACCAGTACATTGTAATGTTTATATATATATATATATATATATATATATATATATATATATATATATATATAATTAAATATAATTTCTTGTCATTAAAGCATGTTTTTTTGTGTATCTGAGCAGCCAGAGATTTTCTTCTCTGTGATGAGTGAAAGCACCTGGTCTGAGGTTCTGACTGATGCCCAGAAACAACATCTCCGCCAGTTCCTACCACACTTTCCAGAAAATAACAGTTCAGCGCAGGACAGAGTCATTAGTGACCTCTTCAATGGCCAGAACTTCTGCTTTGGAAACCCTCTGCACCTTGCCCAGAAACTATTTAGAGGTACTTCTCTTTCACAGTCCCACTGATAGATACCGCTACTCTTCAGGATCAGCTGTTATCATTGGCCCGAAGTTCAGTTCGACTCACTATCTACAGGATTGGATGCTTTCCATATGATAAGACTTACTCTTTCACAAACCAATGGCAATAGCTGAGGTTGTTTGATAGAAAATAAAACTGGTAGGAAAAAAAGAGCCACTAATTAAATGTATAGAATAAAAATCATACACAAATAGCTCAGCAGGAAACTGTAGTAATAGTAAAAATTGCAGTTTAATGTACACAAAGTTAATTAACTACATTTATATAAAATATAAATTATACCAAAGTGCTGGTTCTTAAATCTGAAGGTTATTTTTATTGTTTATTGTTGTTTTATAACAGCAGCTCTGAGAGTAGTTCTGTCTGCCAGGCAAATGACAGAATTATATGAATGTCCTTATTAAGCCCCTAAGGAGCTGCAGCCCCTATTGTAGTCTTCTTCTTCTTCTTCTTCTTCTTCTTCCCCACTGTGAGTCTATGGCAGTCCTATGAACCGTAAGTAGGAAAATGATGAAATTTGGCACACTCATAGATATGACCATGAATAGTATCTGGGGGCTCTCCAGGACCAACTATATAGCTCCACCACTAGTTCAAAAATTCACTTTTCAAATGGTTATAATTGTTGAACAATTTGCCCTAGAGAAAAGAAATTTAGTTCATCAGCTTAGTCTACTCATGCTGATCACAGTAGATATCTTTATTTTTTAATTAAGACTCCACCCATTACAGTAATGACCATTTTGAAATGTACAGTATTCAGTTTTTTCACTACTCCTCGTTCAAATTTTGTCCAATTCTATTGGCTCAGATGATCAGTGGATGGAGCTGCATAAAAATCACTGAATTTTGATATTCATATTTGTTCAAAAGTTGTGATTCAGTATCTGTTAACATTCTAACTATTGCTTTTGTGTGCTCATTCTCACCTTGGAAGCTCTCCTCAACATCAAGCCAAACGTGTGTCATCTGTGTGGTGCACTGTGATAAGCAATAAATACCAATTGTAAAGTTCCTGGGTTCGAGTCCCGTTTGGTGCTAGTTCTTAAAAGTGTGTGTAATGTTGTGTCATTTGGTTCCTTTCTTTTGTGGCTCAGCATTGCACTTTCAAACTCTCTTGGCATGCAAATAAATGATCTGTTAATTTCCTGTTCAACCTTTTTCTCAGCTGTGCTTCCAAATCTATCTTTTATTCATTCATGTACATTCTATTTCTCCTCTCTGGGCTCCGCATTGTGCTTGCTGCGCCTTTGATGCTTGGCCCCTTTAATTGCTGCCTGCAGCTATATTTCTAACATGTTTTCTTTTCTATAGTAACAGCATACACAGGGACTTGTATAGCGGACACCCCACATAAACAGAATAAAAATGTGTGGTTATTTAACAAAGAATAACCTATAATTGTCGATGTGGTGTAGTTTTCTGCAAGGTGATGTTTATGTAACATTTATTGAAGGAGTCTCCAGTGTCAGTGCTTCGTAACAGTCAGTAAGTTTTCCACCACATGAGAGTCTTCAAAACAGCGGAGTTTCCGTTTTCTGGAGTAAATGTTTAACAAACGCAGTAACAGGAGCTAAGTTGTTTCACGGATGTCCCACAACACTAACTGTAACTGTAATTGAGTAAAAGGTATGACATGTTCTTTAATAAATAAAAAATAAAATAAATTCACTGCTTATCTTTTTCACACATTCTCAGTTGAGTTGGATGGAAAGGGGCGAAAAACAACCAACTATAGTGCAAAACATACTTTATTACATACTTTATTACAAGGGTAGCTGCTTGAAGAAGGTGTAGTTTTTATCATAATTGTATTATTCAGTAGTTTTGGGATTTTAATCACTTGCACTAGTGCCATGAAATGATTTTTCACATGTACACATTGTAATTCACAAATGTGACTAAAGTGATCTAATAGTAGAGTCATGTTCATTTCAGTTGACAGCGATCTTTGCATGTGCACATAGCCAGTCTCGTTTAAAGTAAATTATAACATTGCTTAAAAATCTGCTCTTTAGATGGCTACTTTAACCCAGAAGTGGTCAAGTACAGGCAGCTCTGCACAAAGTCCCAGAAAAAGCGTCAAATCTACTCTCTCCAGCAGTACTACCACAAACTGCTCAAACAAATCCTCATCTCCAGAAAGGTAACAAGCTGATGATAGAAAAAGATCTTTAAATGAAATGAATTTTAAATTAATTTTCCTTCTTCTATTGTGTGATGTCATTGCTTTATTTCTGGGTAGGAGTTGTTAGATATGGCTGTTCGCAGTGGGCCCGAGCTGGCAGTGAAACGGCGTTATCCTCCTCCTTCACACAGAGAGGAGCGAGAGCAGCGTGTGAGGCGCAGAGTGAGCCGTATACTGAGGGACGTGAAGACTGAGTGTGGGGACAGCAACGTGTCCTCTGATGAAGACGGTGAGTCTGATGAAAAGTTTTGTCCACCATGTGTTTGCCAAGAGGCTACAGGTAGGGTTCTGTGACTGCTAATTTGCCATTTAGATTGTCTGGACTGTTTGCAAACTATTTCATGCTAGAATTAGAACACATTAGAATAATATTTATAAGAATCAGAACACTCATAGAAGAATCAACGCTCATTAGAAGAGTTGCTAGAAGAATAAGAACACTCATCAAAACAAGTTAGAAGAATTAGATCACTCGTTAGAAGAATTATTAGAAGATCATAAATCTTAGTAGAAATAGAACACTTTTGGAAGAATTAGAATATTCATTAAAAGAATCAGAGCACCCATTAGAAGAATCAGAGCACCCATTAGAAGAATCAGAATACCTGTTAGAAGAATCAGAGCACCCGTTAGAAGAATCAGAGCACCCGTTAGAAGAATTAGAACACTTTTAGAAGAAGAATTAGAAGAATCATGCATCTTAGTAGAAATAGAACCCCTTTAGAAGAATGAGAACATTCATTTGAAGAATTAGAACACTCGTTAGAAGAATTAGAACACTGGTTAGAACACTCGTTAGAAGAATCAGAACACTGGTTAGAAGAATTATTAGAAGAATCATACATCTTAGTAGAAATAGAACACCTTTGGAAGAATTAGAACATTCATTTGAAGAATCAGAACACTGGTTAGAAGAATCAGAACACTGGTTAGAAGAATAGAACACTGGTTAGAAGAATCAGAACACTGGTTAGAACACTGGTTAGAAGAATCAGAACACTGGTTAGAAGAATCAGAACACTGGTTAGAACACTGGTTTGAAGAATCAGAACACTGGTTTGAAGAATCAGAACACTGGTTAGAAGAATAGAACACTGGTTAGAAGAATCAGAACACTGGTTAGAAGAATCAGAACACTGGTTAGAAGAATCAGAACACTGGTTAGAACACTGGTTAGAAGAATAGAACACTGGTTAGAACACTGGTTTGAAGAATCAGAACACTGGTTTGAAGAATCAGAACACTGGTTAGAAGAATCAGAACACTGGTTAGAAGAATAGAACACTGGTTAGAAGAATCAGAACACTGGTTAGAAGAATCAGAACACTGGTTAGAAGAATCAGAACACACTGGTTAGAACACTGGTTAGAAGAATAGAACACTGGTTAGAACACTGGTTAGAAGAATCAGAACACTGGTTAGAAGAATAGAACACTGGTTAGAAGAATAGAACACTGGTTAGAAGAATCAGAACACTGGTTAGAAGAATCAGAACACTGGTTAGAAGAATCAGAACACTAGAAATTTGTTGATCATTCTTTTAGACACTGCTTCTTGGCTGTCAACACCTCCATCCCCATCTTCTCCAACACCAACAGTCTCTCTCAGGGTTCTGCCCAGTCTCTCCACCCAGGACATGAAAACTATAGGTCAGTATCATATCCTATATTCACTCCCATCTTATATCAGCTAATATTGGCAGATTGAGGGAAGTGATTATTATAATATAATATAATATAATATATATATATATATTAGGGATGTCACGATACCAAAAATCTAGTAGTCGGTACCGATACCACCAAAAGTACTCGATACCAAAGTCGTTACCACGGTGTAGTATAAAAATAAAATTAAAAAACTCTCCTGGAGGATATCCTCCTCTGGCTGATACAAAGAGGGGGGATATTTTAGTTATCAAACACTGTCTGATAATGAATGGACGTGCACTCCTAAATGCACACACACACACAGACGCTTGCGCGCGTGCACACACTCGCACACACACCTTATACTCTGAATGCAAGCATTAGTTTAAATTCACTGATATGGTGGCAGACCAAAAAGATTGATTAAAAGCATGAACATGTGAATAATTATTAGTGACATTAGGCTACATTTAGCTGACAGGACATGGGCTGAATGGCGATGCATGGTGGCCCATTAGGAGGTAGTTTATAACACTGCAGTGTGTTAGCATCGTTAACAAATAACTGGCTATCGCTAACATTACATGGAGCATAACGTTAGCTGGTTTCACGGCTACAATGCCAGCTGCCTCAAACAGACATAATGTAGGACCGTCTTTCAGGTGCTTCGCCAAATTCCAGGTGTTTCCGCGCTTTGTTTGAAATGAACGATAGCATCGGTTGCACCCCGGAAACCAATACTAGCTTTCCTCTCTTTTCCTCTCAACAAGTCGGGGCGGAGCTAAATTTGTTAAGCTAAGCTAATCTTTTGTAGTTTTTTCCGTGTGCTTGTAGGCGTTCCTCTTCTTCTTCACTTGTGGACCGACTAAAACACTTGTGCATATTTGCTGCCCCATCAGGTCCGGAAGAATCGCAACCTCAGTACTTTCGTTACAGTCGGTACCAACGGAAATGCCGAAAAACAAGTACCATCACATTTTACGAATGTTGGTACCGACTGGGTACCGAAGTATCGGTTCTTGTGACATCCCTAATATATATATATATATATATATATTTAAAATTAATTTTTACATTTTGCTCCATAAAGATAAGCCAGAGCTGGGAGAGAAGGACTTGAGAGATATGCTGAGAAGGCACAGAGAGAAGAGGAAACGACAACCAGTTAGTTTATACAAACCTTCTAATCGCTACACCTGCACCCTGGCTATAACAAATCATCTGAATTGTTCTGTTTTTTAGATTTTATCAACCTATTTTATCTAACAACAATCCTAGTGCAGAGAAAACCACCTAATTTAACAAAAATATCCATTGATTTCCTCTTAAATGCTAACATTCAAACAGTATGAGCACCTAGTACATTCACAAAGCAGCTTCCATTACAGTAATTGTTTTCTCCACTTAATAAAATATTTAGGATCATCCTGACTTGATGACATCAGATTTGCACCTGGGTGACATCATGTCACGAGTAAATATAGGCAGAAAAGGATCCAATATGGGTGAGCTTTCAGAGTTTTTTGTAAAATGTTCTTAATCACATGGATTGAGGATTGAAATGACAATTTCGGTAATGGCTGTTATGTGTTATTTCTCCTGCATGTAGCCTTAATTGATTTGGCCTTGTCTAAGAAAAAGATTAGAGAAGAGAAAAGGAGAAAGAAGATGAGACCCATTAAAACCGAATCCGACGACGGCTGTGAGGGTCAGACACCGGCGGCCTCATTGTCCGCCACCATTACCGACAGCACACCTGCTCTCCTGCAGAGTGTTAAGGAAGAGTGAGCATGTCCTCCAACACACACACACACACACACACACACACACACACACACACACACACACACACACAATTACCAGAGTTTGCAGCCTAAGTTTACAGACTGATTAATGTGTTTTCTGTTCACTATAGAGCTATGGAGGAGTCCCAGAACAGCCCTGACACGGTGGAGGAAATAGCCATTAGCTTCTTTCATCTGCTGGAAGACATCCTTAGACAGGAAAATCTGGCGTCCTCTTCACTGGTATAATCACCAAAAAATGCTTTGAGCAATCACTATTGCTCTTTATGAACATACTCACTACACTGATAACAATGTGGAGAAGAAATCTGAGCAAACTAGCAAATAAAAAGAAAATCTGGTGGACTGATTATATAATTTGTGTTAAGGCTGGGTGATATGACATTTAATATCAATACTGTGGTAAATTGTGTCACAGTATGCTTTTCTGAGATCATGGATAGCTTTTCATGTTATTTAAAAAAAAATAATAATTTAATTGCAAACAGACTGGAAGCAATTTATTCAATGTAAAATTTTTGTACTTAAAAATCTTTTAAATTGTAAACTTTTACAAATCATCTTTTTTTTTTTTAATGCAGCACTATTATATTGCTGGCAGTTGTATTTTGTGAAACATATTGTGTATAAATAGAAAGTTTATTGAGAATCATATGTTGTTTTTTGTCATATCACACACCCCTAACTTGTATGTTTGTAAATGTCGCGTTTATAATAATCCCAGCACTTACATTTGCTTGAGTGGCATGGCTGACTAAAAATATTGAGCAGAAGTTGTCAGTGACGTGTGCTAGCTTGAATATTAGGCAACATTCACCCAGACAGCTTCCTGAACTGTCTTATCATCTTATTTATCCAGGATCTAGCAACAGTGATGGAAAATCAGGCTCATTAGTGACTTATTATTCAATTTTATTTGTATAACACTTTTAACAATGGACACTGTCATTAAGGAGCTTTACAGAAATATATAAATTCAGGATATAGATTTTACATTTATAAATGTGTCCCTAATCAGCAAGTCACAGGCGACTTGGCGACTCCGCGACTCCCTAAGGTGATATGAGGAAGAAACCTTGAGAGGAATCAGACTCAAAAAGGGAACCCATCCTTATCCGGTTATACCAGATAATGCAGTTATAAATAATTCCCTTCTATAAACGTGTACTACATGGTCAAAAAGTCCAACTGTGTAACCAGGAAATTCATTATAGTTTTCACATGAAGTCTATTTTGTAGAACTTATCAACTGTTCACTGATTGAGACTTGAGTGCCAAACTGTTCGTGGAATTTGCAGTCCTAAATCTATAATAGTGACTGCAGTAAAGCTATCTTCTTGGTTTTTAAGTGGTAGCATCCTCAGTAATCTCATGCATCTGTACATGGCCATCCTCAGCAGCAGCGAGTGATTTCCAAGTGATGAGATGTACCAACCATGTATCCCACAATGTGTGCCTGACAGATCTGTTATGTTGTTGTGTAAAAAACAGTTTGATGTCCTTTCTTGCAGATTGAGGAGAAGGTACAGCAGTGGCAGGTCTCTGCTGCTAGCACACTCAACCCTTGGTTCTCCATGGCCCCCTGTTGGTCAGAGCTAATAGTACCCGCTCTACAGTTCTTAGCTGGAGAGAGTAAGTGTAAGTTCACACAGAGGATTGTGTTTCTAAGCTATCTATTCATGAAATCAATGTAGAGAGGTATATTTTTTTAAGGTGTTGGTGAACATCTCTCTCTCTCTCTCTTTTTTTCTTCTTTTTTTGTTGTTGCTCTTTCTGGATATTTTTCAGCTGGTTGTATGGCTCTACCTAGTGGCTTCATGCCATATGTGGAATTCAGAGAGCTAACCCAGCAGTGGAAATGGATTGGTAAGATGATAACCACTAAAAATATTGCAACAGCAGCAAAAAGGTTTCACTGTTCAGAAGGTTTCTAGGTATAGTTTTATTAAACAACTGAAGCAAGGGTTCTTCAATAATCACAGATATTAATTGTAGCTACAATGCAGCCATCTTTAAAAAAAAAAAAAAAAAAAGAAAAGAAATTATTTTCTTCCCCTGGTGTCACTCTACACAACCATCAGAGTCTGGTTTCCAAAGTTTGAAATTATATATGAATTCTAAGTGAATTATAAGTTGGAAGTTAATTAGCTAATAATATAGTTACAAATTATTCATATTTAGATTTTTTTAAAATACAGGCTTATTCTAAGTCATGAAACATCATTATGAATCATTATGAAAGAACACTGGCTGACTGATTGGGTGAAATAGTTAAATTATTTTCAGTTCTAATCTGTTCTGTTCATGGCACAGATCCACTTCCTGATGATGATGGGGTTTTTTGTGTGTGATTTTCTGCTCATCTTTTCAGGACCCACTCAGGACAGTGAAAAGGATCTCAATGCTCTTTGCATGCTTTGGCTGGAGTCAAAGGACCATGTTGTAGTCAAGGTATCTTTATGTACCACCAGTACCAATACTTTTGGTACTCAAATACTGTAACTATGCTTTTTCCATTGTTTACTGCTCCAGGTCCAATGGTTATTTTTGGTTATTGCTTTGTGTTTCACACAATGTGCAACATTGTACTTTTTGTGTGTAATGCAACGTTATGTATGTTTATACACATTGGAATGGCTCTAGAATCTCAGTACACTTTATCTGCTGTGTGATTTTTTTATTTTTTAACAGCAAGAAGGGGAAGAAACAGCAGAACTGACTCCTCCAGCTCCCAGAGTGTGAGTGAGCTTTCAGTGACAGCCTTTTTTATTATTATTCTATTGTTCAGATTTGTTGTGTTGAAACAGAATACCTTTCATTACCTTTTTTTGTTGCATTTATCTAATGGCTGCTTTTTTCTTATGCCAGATGGACTGATTACGTGGTGAGGCCCAGCACAGGAGAGGAGCGGCACGTCTTTCAAGAGCAGGTATGTAGTAAGGAGTGATTTATCTTCTGCTTATTAAAGCATGTAAAGGTGTGGTGCTTATTAAAGTATGTCGCTATGCAAATAAAACAGTTGAATTGAACGTGTTTCGAATGTGACTCTTGACTCATGTCTCTGACATAGGAGCAGCAACGCTATGACCAGCCTCACAAAGCCTTCACCTTTCGCATGCACGGCTTTGAGTCTGTGGTGGGGCCAGTCAAGGGAGTTTTTGATAAGGAGACTTCCCTCAACAAAGCCCGTGAGCACTCACTGCTGCGCTCTGACCGTCCAGCCTACGTCACCATCCTGTCACTGGGTAATATAGATTCAAAACTGTACACTTATTTATTTGAATATTTTAGTCACACCAGTAAAGGTCATACAATAATTACTGAATGTAAAAATGCCTCTAGGTTATCGTTTATGTTGACCCTGCCTCTTGTATGTTATCAGTACGGGACGCAGCTGCCAGACTGCCCAATGGTGAAGGCACCCGAGCTGAGATCTGCGAGCTGCTAAAAGACTCCCAGTTCTTGGCTCCTGATGTCACCAGTGCGCAGGTCCCAACCGCAGTAAACACTGCTCCTTCACTCTCTATATCTCTTTTCCTGGATTGTTTCTAGATATAAATTATCCAACTTTATGCTTCATACAGGTGAATACAGTTGTTAGCGGTGCTCTCGACCGCCTGCACTATGAGAAGGACCCATGCGTGAAATACGACATTGGCCGTAAGCTGTGGATCTACCTGCACCGAGACCGGAGTCAGGAGGAGTTTGGTAATCACTCCAAAAAACATATGTAACAATTGCAGAAACTTGCTCTGTGATAGCGCAGATTAAATATGACAATGGAATGCCTCTCCGAGCCTCAAATGGAAATGAAAAGAAGACTGTAAGCAGAGGACTATGCGCTGTAGTCATCCTGCAGAGGGACAGTCAGATTTGCAGAACAGATAGATGTTGTATAAGGACTAAACGGAAAAGCAGGTACCAGATTATGTTGATAGTCTTGTAGTGTTATTACCTGCTACTAAGGTTAGGCATTATGACTATATGATATTTATATTGTGATCATTTCCATCACCTAATAATCTTCATTGGTAGTCAGAATAGCATATCAATTACTGATTGAATTTTCAAATCTGTGTACTAGTTTTTTCATTATTAAATAATTCTTAAATTATTTGATTTAGTATATTAAAATCAAATAGCCCCCACAACATTGATATTTTGCATTGTATGGTTATGTGACAGGAGGGTTAGGCCCAAGATTTCCAACTTCACGCCCATGTGGCTATAATGTATTACGGGTACTTTTATTTGTAAATCCAAATGTCCTGATCCATACTGTGTATCATATAAATGTCTTGGAAGTATTCATATCATACTTTAGGCATATTAAAATGTCAAGCCTACATGTGACCTGTGACAATAGCTGATGTTTGACCTTCGATTAGCGTTTTGTTTCTCTGCAGTGTTATTTGCTTTATTTTCTTTCTAGTATGTCTAATTTATAATTAGCTTATTGCTGATGATGTGAGATGCTGTTTTTGTGCAGAGAGGATCCACCAGGCTCAAGCGGCTGCGGCCAAGGCACGAAAAGCTCTGCAGCAGAAACCCAAACCAACCCCAAAGCCTGTAAGACCTACTGCACACCAACACAGTTACATTTTCATGAAGTGGTTTGTTTCTGCTCTGAGGAAATTCAAAAATTCAAAAATCCTTTTGTCCAATTCATAATGCTTGCATTCTGTATATGCACCAGTGGGAATAGAGAAACAATGTATTTGTTTGCTTTTTTCTTTAGTCCAAAAAGAATGCACATGTATAAAACAGTCAGTGGAACAGAAGGAGAGGGGCAGTTATGCTTTCAATACAGTATACTTAAAAATGTTCCAATTTTTATTCATTTATGATAGTCCTGGATATTGTAGATTTGTACCAAGGAATTCATACTGTAATCATGTAATCATGCTGGTGGACTCTTATTCACAATATGCACATACTGAATATTCTTTTAACACACTTGCATTCAATTCACCCTGGACGTGTCACATTGGTGTGTGAGTGTCAAGTGTCAAGACCTTTAGTCAATTCACACTTGACACATCTCAGCTACTTTCAGAAGAAAGACCAACATTAACCTGTTTTCCAGCATTTGATTATCAGTTATGAATAGGTGAATTTACATTTCCAGGGATTTATTTATTTATTTTTTGTTTTAAGAGAGATGTTAACTGTTTAATAATTAATTTAATTTTATTTAATTAATAAGTTCAGTAGCCACCAGAAACCCCCCATTTTCCCATTTACAAGTTACATTTATCTGTCATCATAAGGCAGTCTGCTCAAGACTCAACCATAGTGTGTAACTTCTTAAATGTTTTTTTCATAACTGTCATGAAGAGGGTGTTAATACAACAGACTTCGTGTATAGCACCCAAAAGACAACCTTACATCGCTAAGTCTTGTTTGCTCTCAAGCCCTCATTACTAAGCTTGTTTTTTCCGAAGTGATCTGCCAACTATAATTACAAATCCATTCACCTAAAAATGTTACAATAGTTCAATAGTGAATCGAATAACGTGTGTTTGAGTATGTTTGTTTAAATAAGTATGTTGGTCTAAATTGAGTACCATAGTGTACAAACACTTTGCTATGCAACTACATGTTGCACAGTCATAACATCTTTGTAGATTATGATCTTAAAGTATACAGCATATAAAAATGTGTTTCTGTGGAGTTTACATTCGAGAATGAGTTCAATTTTCAGTTCAGTTTCCCTGTGTTGGTAATGATAAGTATGATTACCGGGCAACTGCTGTATTTTGCGACAACAATGCTGCACATTCCTAACATTGTTATAAATTAGTATGTAATTTAAATTAATTTCTCTGAAGTTTACCATGCACGTCTGAGTGATAGTAGAATGTCGGACATAAAAGTGGTGCATAAAATGCAGCAGGATAAAATGCATCTTGTGGACTATGAAGTGAAACGCTGGTTAAAATCACAGTCTGTTCTATAAGATAGATTTAGAAAACACTTCAGCGAACCCCTTTCAGTGGGAACTGGCTTTTTTGTGTTATTCCTGAATCGGGGTCATCACAGTTCTACAATGACATTGTTCCTATGCTTATATTGCACATCTGTTTGAAATAGTAAACATCTGTTGGCTGAAGCGTTGCATATTGTCATATTTGTGTGTGACAGAAGTCTGGAAACAAGGACGCAGCTGTGAAGAGCAGTGCTGCAGAGGGCCAGAGCTCAGCACCTGAAGGAGTTTCTATACCCGCTGTCAGCTTACCTCAACCCCCCAGCACACCAACACCAAGCACTCCAGGCACACCAAAATCTCCACTACCCCCTACTGTGTCTACACCAACCAAAGCAGGAGTGCCAGATCCAGTCAAAACCAGTCCTAGGTTGTTAAAGCTTACAAATATCTTACTAAATCTGATCATCTTACTGTATTTAGTTTGAAAGGGGTATTCCAAAATTTTCATTCTTTTCTTTTAAATCTAATTTCGACTGTGCACAGGCTATTACCACAGTCAAGGCTTGGCAGGTTTCCCTGTACTTAGATAAGAACTTTACTCAAAACTCACTTATAAATATATGGATGCAGTTGTTGAAATTTGTCAAAAATATTCTAAAATCTGAATTCAAAACTAAAAGAATAACACTAACAATAAAGGTCTTAAGGCACGTATGAGAAAACATCTTAACAATGCTGGTTTTTAATAAATATGTAAGTGAGATTTGCTCATGTGCTACAGTTGCTAAAGTATTCCTTCAATTATATTACTGTAGCTGGTGGGGGCGTGTTTTAGCATGGGTGTCACCGAGAGGAAGGTGGTAATGAATAAGGGGTACTGATTAACATGGCACATCTGAGCATGTCCCATGTATATTTCTATGATCTCCCTATCTACCTGAGCAGAGAGCTAAGCATGTGCTGCGTTGTTCATTATCCCTCTAGCTTGTCCCCGCACACCTCCCTCCCAGTGCAGATCCACATTAAACCACACCCCCATCTGCTACAATTGCATTATTATGCAGAGATAATGTGTGTTGATTGTTTGTACATGCTCTCTGCAGCGTCCTCCTGGTGTCTCCTCCCTCCATGCCACAGCTGGGCACTTTGCTGTCTGCCACTCAGGTCACTCCTCAGGCCTCCCAGCAGGCCTCGGTGCAGCCTGCAGCTCGAGTGGTAGCTCATTCGGCTTCGCAGGTGCATGTAGTTACTGCTCAGCCCAGCCATTCTGCTGCTTCTGCGGGTCAGGCAGCCACACTGATCCACCACCAGACCCCCCACCATATCAGACTGCCTGTCAGTGTGGCCCACAGTAAGGGCATTGCCCAGGTGAGATCAGCACTCAAGCCACTATTAGGTTTATCATTTTACAAATGTTGTAAATGGTTGACACTGTATCTAAAATCACTTCCTCCTTCACACGTACACTATTTACTACAGGGGTAGAGGTTTAACAATACACTTCGGTCACGATTCAATTCGATTTACAATACTGGCTTCACAATTTCGATTTGATTTGATTTTCAATATATTTTGAACAAAATTTTGACAATCTTTTTTTTAAATTCTAAATGATAAACAATGCAAAACAATGTACATTTTTGTATGTATAAATGAATCAAATATTGTTACACACAGAGGTTTACTACTGTAAACTAAATAAACTACAGGTTCACCAGATCTTAAAAATAAATAAATGTTTCAATTCTCCCGAAAATGTTGAATGAATTGAGTGTCTGATGTGAGGACTTCAACATAATGAGCTCCATTCATATATAAGAGCTCCAATGTCAGCTAAAGTGCTTGATTTCTGGGGCCTCTGGTGTTGTTTGGAAGCTATTGAAGAACTCTCTTTTTTTTTTTTTAACCGTTATAATGGGTCGTGTATAATGTATAACTTATAATATGTGTTGGTTATTGCAGCCCTGGTTTATCAGGCTATTGCACACAAGCGCAAATGATCTCACAGGCTTTCCACTAAATAATGTGATCACGTGACCTATGTGCTCTATTTTAACTCTATGGGTTGTGCAGATTGGGACCCCTGATATTTAAACAGTGCGACTATATTACATGAATAATTAATGTAATGCTGATTTCCACGATGCACATCATATTTTTGTATCCCGATGCGTTGTCACGATCTATCTTTACATCCCATACAATGGTATTCAACTAAAATTTATAATTGTCCAGTTACATAAAATTGACACTTATTGCAAACATAGTGTGCAATGGTGGTGTACTGGGGCATTATAGGTAATAATAAAGTGCAATATCCAAGGAATATATTTGAAACATTTGTGTAAAATACTCAGGATAGATTTTAATCTGTTCCATCCAAGACATTTTGTAGAACCCACTATGAGAACATGTTAGTGTGTTAGAATTATCTTCTTCTAACCCAAAAGATATCTTGTATGATGATATGGTCTTTTGTCATGTATGCAGGCTGTGGTGACTCTGCCTTTGAGGAGCCAGTCCACAGGAAGTCCTATCCAGGTGCAGGCATCAAGAGCTCAAACTGGCATCTCTGTGCCAGGTCTGGCTTCTGCTGTTGCTGTCAGTAAAGCTCAGAGCAGTTCTCCAGGAAGCCCTGCTCCCAACATCCCATCTCCTGCATTGCTGCAAGGGGTCACCAGCCAGAACATCATCAAGCAGGTACAAACTCGCACTCGTCTTTTATGTAGATGTATGTATCTCACTGTGTGCACTTTTATGTATAAAAATAAAACTGAAATCTTCATTGTTCCAACACAAAATACCACCAGGTTGCCATTACTAGCCAACTGGGTATGAAAGCCCAGAACCCAACAGGCATCCCTCTGACGGCCACCAACCTCCGTATTCAGGGTAAAGATGTGCTGCGCCTGCCACCCTCTTCAATCACCACCGACGCTAAAGGACAGACAGTGCTGCGCATCACCCCAGACATGATGGCTACTCTCAAACTCACCCCTGACATGCTGACCAGCGCCGGCAGCACCACTGCTAAGGGCATTTCTGCCACCTTGCACGTGACCCCGCAGCAAGCCCCTCCCACTGTTTCATCTAACACTGTCCCCCCAGCCACCGCCGAGACCCTGACTGCCAAAGCTTCCTCTTCCCTGCCAGCACCAGGCACCGCTACCCTGGTGAAAGCCACGTGTGACACTGCTATCCGCCTCATGCCCGCCCTGGCCGTCACTATGGCAGACCCCAAAGCCCGTGCCTTCTCCACTGTCACCCCCTCGGACTCAAAAGCTGGTGGGACCACCATTCGCATTGTGCCCAGCCTGGGCGTGATACCACAGAAACAGGGTCAGACAGTTCCAGTCACTACCACTACAAGCGCAAAGCCTGGCACTGCTTCTTCAGGGGCAGCCACGGTTACCATAGCAACCAGTGGAGTGGCAGGGGCTAAAGGGGTGACACTGGGCACTTCTGCTGTGGGTTCGCCGCTGTCTCTGGGCACTGCTACAGCCACAGTGAGACAAGTGCAGGGCACTGCTACAGTGGTGGCCACACAGCCAGTAAGCATTTACCGTTTACATTTACATAAATTGGCCAATACATCCAAAGTGACTTACAGTAGAGAGGGGATGCAACTAAGCAGTTGAGGGTTAAGAGCTTTGCTCAAGGGCCCAACATTGGCAACTTTGTGATGCTGTGATTTGAAGACATAACCTTCTGCTCAGTGGTTCTGAATATATTTATTTATTATTTTTATTTATTTGTATGATTAAGGACAAACCTAGAGAAACCTTTGAAGGTGTAGTTTTGGGGGGAGAATTGAAATGTTCCCAAGAAGATTTTGCTGTCCAAAATTTGCTTCAATCTTGCACTTGAGCTGCAAGGCAAATGTTACTAATAACTGAGGAATGTTTAGAGTTTCCAGTGTACCACTGTGCAGACTGCATGTCGAAATGATCACACACTCATCAGTAATATCTTACAATCTGTCTATAAAAATGAAAACGTAAATAAATTTGGAAATATGTTATGCACTTTGAAATACACTACCGGTCAAAAGTTTAGAAACACTCGTACTTTATTTTTATTTTTTTCTCTCCACATTTTAGATTAATATTAAAGTCATCAAGACTCTGGAGTAACACAAATGGAACTATGGGAATTATGTTGTGATAAAAAAAATCCAAAATAAATCAAAATAATTTAATATTTCAGCATCTTCAAAGTAGACACCCTTTTTGCCTAGAATTTTCAGAAATGTATTCTTGGCATTTTCTCAACCAGTTTCTTGAGAAATCCCATGCCCCGCCATGTCCCATGCCAGTTCCCACCCATGCTGGACACTTATTGGCTGCTTTTTCTGAATATTTTGCTCCAAGTCATCCATTTAAAAATATATATATTTTTGTAAATAAAATGTTAGTTTTCTAATGAAAAAAATTAATATTATATTTTTGTCTACAACACCTATTTCAAACATGCATATATGTACATTCATATAATCACATACCTTCAGATCTAAAGATTTTTAAGATCATGAGAAACCTTTAAACATTTCAGTCAAGTGTCTCCAAACTTTTGACTGGTAGTGTTTGTTTGTGTGTGTGTATATATGTGTGTGTGTGTATATATATATATATATATATATATATATATATATATACACACAGACATAGATCTAAAATTTTTATAATATATTATTATGAGGAATAATTTTTATATATTAATTTTTATATTAAATTATATATTAATAATTTTTATATATATCTATATCTATCTATCTATCTATCTATCTATCTATCTATCTATCTATCTAGATAGATAGATAGATAGATAGATATAGATATATATAAAAATTTGGAAATGTATTCAAACTGGGTGGCATTTTCAACCTCAGTCTGAGCCTCACATAGAATGACACCAAATTTTCTGAGGAAGAAATTTGTCAAGATGTCTGCTTCGACTGTTTTTTTTCCCCCCAGAAACCACTTCAGCAAGTGTGTTTGAGATTGTGATATGTGAAATGATGTCTTAGGATTTCATCATGCAGTTTGCACAGTGTTAAACTGGAAGCTATAGGTGTTTCATTAGTCCTTGTTACTAACTGCCTATTTCCTCCTCAGGGGAAGTTACCTGCAAGGATCACGGTGCCTTTGTCTGTTCTTAGTCAGCCTCTGAAGAGCAAAAGTGTGGTCACTACACCAATACTGAAAGGAAACATCAGTACTAAGTGAGCTTTTTAATTATTTCTACTTTGGGTAAAAATAAATAAATAAAACATGATGCGATGTGAAAATAATCAGTGACAGGGTGGTGTGAAGCAGAGTTACTGTAACCACCCTGAAGTTATTTTCCCAGTAAGTTTTTTATTCCTCTTGTACCACAGACATTTTTCAATGAAGAATTTTTTTTATTATTCATTAAATATCTTGTTTTGCTGAAGACTTTCCCATGTCAGAAAACTTAGTTACAGCTTTACCTTTTCCAAACAAAATAAATGTCTCCTCACACAAAACTTAACAATATCAACAGTTACACACATTTTAAAAATCTGTTTACGTGTAGTGTCCACAATACGAGTCCCTGTATAATTTATTATAGAAACAATAATGTATTAGAACAAGCACATTAATATAAACATTGCAACTATTGCCAGAGCTGCAGTTACTGAAAATTAATCAACACCAATCTGACCAATCAGAATTGAGCATTCTGCAGCACTGTAGTATAAGAATGGACGGAGACAAGCACGTCTGTTGTGTTGTAACCTGGTGTAGGATGAGAATATTAAGAGTAGTTAAATCCATTACAGTTGTTTGAATGCTCATTTTGTTACTAGCTAACTAACCAATTAGTAGCAAGTGTGTGGGTTTTTCTTTTTTGTTTCCCCGACAAACATCAGTCTGAACTGATTTTTTGTTTGTTTGTTTGTTTGTTTTTTTCTTCAGTGTCTCTTGGATGGTACACTGCCTGAGATTTGTGCTGTGTGCAGTCAGCTGTTCAATCATGTTAACATCTTCTATTAATCTTACTTTCCTGTTTGCATGCTATTTGACTTCTTGCCCTTGACATGCTCATAGTTACTGAAGTGTACACATTAGGCTCAATCTGTGTGTGTGTGACTGTTTTGTTTATATGAAAATGTTGCAGATGGTACAAGAAGATAAGAAGATCTAACTGCAGGAGAAAACAAACACATGATAGATAAAGAGCTTTATTTTTATTTATTGATTTATTTTTTAAGTAAACAGACTACTTTTAAGATTTAGGCTCTAACAAGCCATGAGCTGTTAGACACAATACCATTATTTTTTAATTGCCATAAAAGCTAAACGTGAAGGCACATGGGAAACAAAAATTTTTTTGCTTCTTGTAGCATTTTTGATGCCAGGTTGAACTTTTGATGCCACTTTTGATTTCCCCAAGCTGTTTATTATTAATTAGGAGGATCCCAGTCCTGATACGTAACTCTTGCTGCCATATTTGGTACGGGGAGTATTGACAAATGCTCTTGCCTTTGCTGTTGTCGCAGAAAAAATCTTGGGGAAAAAAAGGAGGCAACTGTTTTCCCCAAACATATTTTCTACTATTCTGCCTTAATATTGTACTAAAATGCCTATTGGTGTTTTACTGTAGATGAAGGTGAAAAACAAGTTGTTGATTTCTTCTGATTACATCCTGGTCCAAAATGTTGATCTTCTCCCCCCCAACCAAGAACAAAAATGGCAGATGAACCAAACAACATATTAATCTGGAACGATTGACTGTTGAGGTGTTTTGAATTCTCTGATATTAACTGACACCCCCTGGAAGCCCTAGCCCCATCCCAGATTAGTAATTGTTTGTCTTGTTTTTCTTGTTTGAAAGATTCAGCCTCACGTTCTGTCGATGTGAATAAAATCTGGCAGTGTCATATGTTTGACTTAGCTAACAGACGAGTATATATTTTACATCAGTGCACTATATTTATTCGAGATGCCTTGGTCAGAAATGGCACATTTTTGGTCAAAAGGGAAGAAAGGCAAAGCATTATGCCTGAAAAATTTTATATTTGCCTACAATGAAGTGTCAAATGTAACACTTGATAAATCATTTTAATGTTAATGATAATTAGAACGTGATCAACACTGCTGTCATGCTTCTGTCAACACACATGCGTTCAAATAGTGCAATATCTAGTGTGTGTGTATATATACAGGATTTAACCACTGGGAACTTGGGGAAGGGAGCTGCCGCTCATATGTTTGTAGTTATGATACAGCCTAATGTTGCTGCTTGGCTGTCTCATGCGACCCTCTCTGTGTTCTGTTTGCAGTATCAGTAATCTTGGCAGGAATATTATCCTGACCAGCATGCCGGCAGGCACCAAGCTAATCGCCGGGAATAAGCCTGTCAGCTTCGTTACAGCTCAGCAGCTGCAGCAGCTGCAACAACAGGGCCAGGCCACACAGGTCAGTATCTTAACAATTAACCCACACTACTCCCACATCCACTGACATCTCATATCTGAACCTTCCTAATGAGTTCAAACTAATGAGTTAAGTGATTTTTTGCCCCACTTCTCTACAGGTGCGTATCCAGACTGTCCCAGCACAGCAACTGCAGCAGCACTCAGCATCCAGCTCCCCTAAATCTACAGTGTCCACTGTGGTGGTGTCCACTGCCCCCTCAGCCAAAACAAACCCTGACCCACAGTGATGCCACCAACATCTTAAAGCAGAGTACCACCTATCTCTGGAAAGCCAGTGTTTGCCAGAGCTCTGGGAATGCCTGAAATATTGGTTGCCATTTGACAAGGAGCTGTTGTTCAGTATAGTATAGAATCTGCAGTTATGGTAGTCCATGTTGGGTGAAAAGGTAGATAGCCACCACAAATATCAGTTCACCTCCTAAAGAGGCATCCTGTTTTATGAATTGAAAGGCTTCTTATGTTTTGTATACAGAAACAGTGTTTCCTGCTCACTAAAAAAAATATTTGTGTGAAATGTGGATGGTGTTAAAATAAATAACTTAAAATAAATAAATAAATAACGTTTTTATTTCTGCAATGCTAAAACTACAAGGCACTTTATTCAGTTTGCCAATAAAATTATAATGATGTCATGAATTGACTTCAGCCCCCTTGGAATTTTTCATATTTTTTTGCATTACAACCTGTAATTAAAATGGATTTTTATTTGGAATTCATGTAATGGACATGCACACAATAGTCCAAAGTGAAATGAAAAAAAAATAACTTGTTTTAAATAATTCAAAAAATTCTAAACAGAAAAGTGGTGCATACATATGTATTCACCCCGTTACTATGAAGCCCCTAAATAAGATCTGGTGCAACCAGTTACCTTAGAATTCACATAATTAGTTCAGTAAAGTCCACCTCTGTGCAATCTAAGTTTCACATGATCTCAGTATATATATACATACCTGTTCTGAAAGGTCCCAGAGTCTGCAACACCACTGTGCAAGGGGCACCACCAAGCAAGCGGCACCATGAAGACCAAGCAGTTCTCCAAACAGGTCAGGGACAAGGTTGTGGAGAAGTACAGATCAGGATTGGGTTATAAAAAAATATCCAAAACTTTGAACATCCCACGGAGCACCATTAAATCCATTACTAAAAAATGGCAAGAAGATGGCACCACAACAAACCTGCCAAGAGAGGGCCACCCACCAAAACTCACAGACCAGGCAAGAGGGCATTAATCAGAGAGGCAACAAAGAGACCAAAGATAACCCTGAAGGAGCTGCAAAGCTCCACAGTGGAGATTGGAGTATCTGTCCATAGGACCACTTTAAGCCGTACACTCCACAGAGCTGGGCGTTACTTAAGAGTGGTCAGAAAAAAAATAAACGTTTGCTGTTTGCCAAAGGGCATGTGGGAGACTCACAAACATATGGAAGATGGTACTCTGGTCAGATGAGACTAAAATTTAGCTTTTTGTTCATCAAGGAAAATGCTATGTCTGGCACAAAAACCCAACTCCTCTCATCACCCCGAGAACACCATCCCCACAGTGAAGCATGGTCCACAGATTTGAGACTGGGTTGGAGGTTCACCTTCCAGCAGGACAATGACCCTAATTATACTGCAAAAACAACACTTGAGTGGTTTAAAGGGAAACATTTAAATGTCTTTGAATGCCCTAGTCAAAGCCCAGACCTCAATCCAAATGAGAATCTGTGGTATGACTTAAAGATTGCTGTATACCAGTGGAACCCATCCAACTTGAAGGAGATGGAGCAGTTTTGCCTTTAAGAATGGGCAAAAATCCTAGTGGCTAGATGTGCCAAGCTTATTGAGACGTACCTCAAAATACTTGCAGCTGTAATTGCTGCAAAAGGTGGCTCTATAAAGTATTGACTTTGAGGGGGTGAATAGTTATGCATGTTCAAGTATTCTGTTTTTTTTGTTTGTTTGTTTGTTTCACAATAAAAAATATTTTGCATCATCAAAGTGGTAGGCATATTGTGTAAATCAAATAATACAACCCCCCCCCCCCCCACCCCTTGGTAAGGAAATAGGAAAAATGCCAAAAGGGGTGAATACTTTGGCAAGGCACTGTAATAATGTAAATACAAATATGAACGCTTATTTGCATGTGCACACTTATTTGCATGCTTTTTCACACATCAATTACATCCTCCTGGGAGGGGCAGGTCTGTCTCGTTTGCTGTAGGTGTTGTGTCTATTTTGGAAGCTTGATGTGAAAGCAGCCTGAAATTCAGGTTCTTCTAGGTGCTGAATAAAAGACAAAGCACTTCGCCACCACTTTGGAAAAAAGTGTGCTTTATTCACAGGTTCAGTGTAACTCACACTCATGCAATTATGCTGTTTTGCAAGACTATAAGTGCATAAGAGATGGCTTCTAGGCACTGACATCAGCATTTTCTCACTTTAGAGTCAAAACTGTTTTTTGATAACACATTATTGTGCTTTTAACTTGGCTTATAGGGAAGCTTTCTGACTGTTTGATTTTGCTCTGTGATGCCACTTAATCAAATACAATCCTAAATATTAGTGTACTCTTTTAAATATTTATTCATGAATAATATTTATTCAGTCATCCACAATAACTGTTAACATGTTGGTGAGCATCGCACCTAGGTAGAAAATATTGCAGACTGGATAACCAAAAATGTGTGAACAAGCGGGATTGGTTAGAATTCCTGAGTGTAATTCAACAAGTCCTGCTCACATCTCTACTGTTGTCATTGATGTCAGCTGAAATCTTCTCATGCTAGTTACCAGAAGTCTATTCTTCATCTGACTCCTGGAGCAAAGCCTTCTGGGAACTAGAGTCTAGGTGAGTGGTTTTCCTGAGGCCAATTTCTAAATCCATCCTCTGCTTAACTCCAAACCTGTTTGTGATCCTGGAAGAGGATGGAAAAATTATTTATTCCTTTCATTTATACAGGTTACTGATTTACAGCTGTGATTCCCAACCTTCCCCTGCTATCACATTCAGAAGTGTTTTCCTGGTTCTAACACACCTAACCTCATGTTTTGAGTCAGATTTGACAATGATTTGCACTCACCACCACACTGTGCTGTAGTTCACGCCCACAATCAGCAGGGCTACTGCGTAATGCCAACAGAAGCACATAGTAATAAACATGATGTTGCCATGGTCTTCCTCTTCCCACATGTCTCCATTTAGAGGATACAACACAAAACCAATCTGACGTAGGAAATAATTGTTAGTTCAGAGTCTTAAGAGGTACTAAATTACGTTCTTAATGATGAGATCTTCTATTCATCTCTATTGGACCACAAGGTAAACTGAAGAGTGGGTTAACTGCGCTTTGACATTGAGCATACCTGATAGAACCAGGTGCCTTGCAGAATAGCCAGGCTGCTCCTGAACACCTCAAGCAGACAGTTATCTCGCAGGAAGGCCTCAAGTATCGTGCTGGCTGCACCACCAAATACAGCCACTAGCAACAACGAGTGAATGTGCTGGTCCAGAGCAGTCCGATTGTGTAGATGGAAATAGAAAAGGAAACCTGGAAAAGAGATGACAGGAAAACTATTATAGCTGCCATTCATGAATGATGACAATATTCCCAGTCACTACACTAATTATATTCACTGCCGGGCAAAACTCTAACAGTTAAAAGAGAAATAAAACATTTCAGGATGTGTGGTGATTAAAAAATATTCAGCTTTGTGGTGGTAAGAGTAACTCTGCTTCGCATCGTGACACATTATGCCACCATGTCATTGATTGTTTTCCTATAAGAGCATGCCCCTCGTGTTTTACTCCTTACATAAAACATGAAACACCAGAAACCAAAAGGTAACTAGCAGTGTACATACAAGTCAACCTCAATAAAAGCAGACATCCAGAGAAAGGAAATGAATCAGAAAAAAATATCCTCTCCCATTAGTTTTTCTTCATTTCTAAGTATAAACACAGTGATTTTGAAACAGCTTGTGCTTTTGCAACGTTGCAGCTTGTGAACATAGATTGTGGTGGAGCAGGATGACATTAATAACAACACAGCCTTAAACAAAATTGAGTTGAGAGCCAATCACACTTGACTTATTTCAGAGATGACAACATACAGTCATCCAGCATAAAATCTAGCAGCTTGTTTTGAGTATTTGTTACAGTGTTTGATATCATTGACCAGGGTTGCCAGGTTTCAGCAAAATTTCCATCTCAAAAACAATAGAAAAGACCTGGAACTAGCCCAAATAATTAATGCATTGAAAGATAGAGACACGTTTTTGTTCTTTTTCTCAGCCTTAGCATGGGAAACAAGTTCACTATTATGCACACACATTTCTGATATACAGACATTATCCACTCCATCCCTCTTTCCCTCTCCCAATGTGCGCAATATGTCTTACACTATAAATGAGAAATGTTTCTGTTCACCATAATGTGTACTGACTGCATTTACACTGTCTTTGATTGTGAGATTTTGTTAGATTTAATTCTGATTATTTGCTATAAAACAATATCTTGGCAGCCATGGTCTATTTTTTAAACTAGCCCGATTTGGTAACCCTGTCATTAACTGTCCTGTCTGCAGCTTCTCCCTTGATCATGGGGCAGCAGGAGTCCTGCCCCCAACACACAGTTAGTGTTTGCTGCAGGCCACTGCACTAATAAATCTATGGAGCAGTTAGTATGTTTCCCAAGATTGTGCAACATCTAGAAAGGCGAGCAAATCAATGGAACATCAGCTTATATCTGTCAAAATGCAGGATTTAAAGAGGGGGGGGCTTGTTTGACTGGTTGTACCTTCTACAAAGAGAGCGAGAGACAGGCCCAGTCGGTCAAGTCCAGCTGGTACAGGAAGCGAGGACATGCTGAGAACATCTGCAATGCCGGAGATGCCAAAGAAGAGGTACATGGTGCTGTGTTGCCAGTTCATTAGTTTCACCCACGCCCCGTTAAAAAGGTGAGCATGAGGTCCATCAGGTACAAACTGCTCGGCCATAATGCCTGGAACAAGACCAAAACAAACTTACTGACTGTTACAACACCTTCCATAATTAGATTCCATAATCTCTGAACAGAATGCTTCACTATGTCAACAATTATGTGTTTGTTATGTTTGTGAATAACAAAAAAAAATAATTCATGTATTATTATGTTAGATTATGTTGAGCATCATCCAAAATGATCTCATTTCTTCAAAATACACGTCAAAACCCAAAATGTTCATGAGTATGTGTTCATCACTCACCAACAAAAGCGAAAAAGATCTTTAGGCTCCCCTCAATGAGGTCTATCCTGTTAAAGAACAGAGGCAGACTTTGCCTCGTGCCATGTTGTCTCTTCTTCCAGCTGTGTTGCAGCGGATATTTCACAGACCACCAGAAACCAAACAGAAAGAAGAAAGTGCCAGGCAGTGCATGTCCTTTGAAGTTGGCCATCTTTTATCTGCTTCTATTCCTTTCTTCAACACTACACAAGAAAATCATTTGAGAATGAAAGATGATTCAAAAGGAAGAACAAATATAAACCTCACAACCCTCACAAACCTCTGTGGCATGGCCTATTTTGTGACACACAATGGAAAAACACAATCTGTATTTAGCTTCCCTCTTTAACTGTCTTCAAATTTGCATTGCTGTTTATGAGTTTACACATGACAAAGTTCTTATCTCTGTGAATTAAAATAGTTTACTAATACAGCAGAGTGATAAAGTTCTCCAAAGTGATAAGAATTTTAGGTCACCATTTATCCACTGCCGTACTCTGAACAATGTGCATTTATTTGGCTTGATAGTTACAAAATGACAATTCTGTTAAAGATTATTTGATTACATACAAAAGATTACATACTGTACAGCCAAACGACACTCAATGTCAAAAACACGCATGCTTATAGAAGGAGTCTCATCATTTTTACAAGTTACTACTATTTTCAAATAATAATGAAAGTATTAGAAGAATAATTACATTAAAATACAACTTTATTTGCAATGATTTTTATTCATATATCAACTCTATCGATATGTCATATCGACATATGTAGCATGTCCGCATGTCCTGTTTACACTCAGTGATTTTCTCCACCAATCTAAAAAATAGCAATGACACATCCATATCAACAACTTCCCACCAATCAGATCATCTGCTACATGCCCCGTGCTGTTGTGGCAACAATACACTTCGAGGGGGGGGACCCAAAAATTCCCCGAATTGTCAAAGTACTCTCCTTGTGATGCATATACACTTCTCCCAGGGTTTCTCTCATTCCTGGAAATATTTCCTGTAGTCATGTTTTGTCATCATGTCTAGAGCCTCCCATGTTTTTTTTTTTCTGGTGGTGACTCTTTTCCCCTTCAGTCTCATTTTTCATTTCAGGAACAAAGAGAAGTCACAAGGAGCGAGATCTGGTGAATACGGTGGATGTGAAGTGAGCACATTGTTTCTGGATAAAAATTCCTTTGTTGACAACGCAGTGTGTACAGGTGCACCACTTGTTTGGCTATATGAATACATATGAACACATGATACATAAGCAGTAAAGCATGACAGAATGTACTTCTATAAAAAAAATCATCAATGACAAGTTCGTATGATGCAGCCATGGTGCAAAGAAGAGTTACTTTTACCGCCCCTGAAGTGGGTTATTTTCTTATAACTGCATGCCCTCAAGTGTGTTCATCCTCTTATTCTGCAGTGATTTGTCAACAATTCGTCGATTTTTTATTTATTAATGAACCACACATCATGCTATCCATTTATACTTGCATTTATTGTTGTGGACAAGTTTTTTCCTGTTCTCATTAACTTTACAGCAGTTATAAACAGTCTTTCTCTCACCAGCTTCTCTTGTTTTTAGTCTCTTAAAGTCAGTAAGACAAAACCATACAGTAGCTTGTGAGAAACCGGAAAGCACAAACTTTTCTGTTAAACTCTCACGTGGTGGAAAACTTACTGACTGTTACAAAGCACTGACACCGGAGACTCTTTCCATAATGAAATAAACATCTCTGAACAGAACACTTCACTATGTCAATGATTAGGCTATATGTTTTTCTTTAATTCGTGTATTATTAGTCTAAGATTAGCCTATGTGGATATATTCAGTAACTCCCTGTGAATGTGTTGTTACTATAGAAACGATAACATAACAGAAGGAGCGCACTGATATGCTATAAATATTTCCACCAGAACTATTGTCAGCTTATACTATAGTTTATATAAAGGCTTTATTATTACAGCCCAGAATTTTTTTGGTTTTGTTTTTGTTTTGTTTTGTTTTTGAATGCTGCATGGTTCGTTTGATGATGAAGGTTGGCTTTAGACAGAAACTGCACTATTTCTATCAAATTTCCCACTCTTTTTATTGATCTATTTTGAAAGGTAATCACATTCACAATCCTTGTCTTACCTGTGTACACTTGCGCACTGCTTCGACCTCAGACCTCCAGCATTGCCAACATAAACTTTCCTTCTGTTTCATACAAGTTCTGTGATGACTTGCTAATACTGATCACTGAAACCTGTCTTCGAAATGCTCCTTGTTCTGTTTACACAAAGAAAGCAAGTTACTTTCCTTTCCCAAACCTACGCGACAGGTTTCCTGAAACCTAATTGCGCGGTCACGACGCGCGCGTTCACAATCCCGGCCTCGTAATTAATCAAATAACTAAACCCTATCCTTTTATTATAAATTGCAACCTGGTGATTAAAAGAATTACGTTTTCACCTTAGATAATGTGTCAGCTATATTAACTGTAATTCTTATTTTAAAATCATTTAAAATCATTCAATAAAAAATACAAATAAAAATACTTCTAAATTGCTCCTACCTGTGCTTTAATCCGCGTTGTCACACTGGAGTAACCAGTGGAGCTTGCTCACACACATGTGTGTTTGTGTGTGTGTGTGTGTGTGTGTGTTGAGATGGAGACACACTTAGTTACCTGTCTACTGGTTCATCCGCCCCGCCTGCTCTGACCCTGTCCACCTCCCGCATAGATTTCTAAACTCCTACTCAGAACATTTTTGCTTCTTGATTCTCCAAACAAAACCTACAGATGGAAACCCCTCTCTTTTTAAATGCAATACCCCCATGCGTAATGCCCTGAAATTGCAGGTGTGAGATCAAGTAAACACGTGAATAATGTGTGATCATATATGAAAAATAAAATCTCATGCATTAGATGTGAAAAATTATGACATGGGCAGAGTTTTAAAAAAAAATGTATGGTGAAATTTATAATACGCACTGAATGGCCACTTTAGTAGGAACACCTGTACCCCCAGCTCACTTCAATTCAATTCAATTCAATTTGTATAGCGCTTTTAACAATGTACATAAAGCAGCTTTAAAGAAATATATAAATTCAGAATATAGATTTTAAATGTATGAATATATCCCTAATGAGCAAGTCAGAGGCGACTGTGGCAAGGAAAAACTCCCTGAGATGCCATGAGGAAGAAACCTTGAGAGGAACCAGACTCAGAAGGAAACCCATCCTCATCTGGGTGACACCGGATACTGCGATTATACCTAAATAATTCCCTTCTATAACCGTGTACTACATGGTCAAAAAGTGCAATTGTGTAACCAGGAGATTCATTACAATGTTCACATGCAGTCTATTTTGTTGAACTTAATCCACTGCTTTAGTCATCTATACAAACAGTGCATTCAAATTAATTTCAGTACAGAGTTACACATATAGTGACATGTAGGGTGAGTTTATGAAACAGTATACTGTATGTTTGTATATATCTCTTCAGAGCTTGGTTATTGAATGGGTGCGGCTGTTGTAGTTCAGGTTAATGTTTAAACCATCTTCATGGACGTTAACAGACACGACGTGCCTGAATGAGCAGAGACAAAGGGAACTTTGCTCCTGACCTCAAAATGCATTTTTAATTGAGCCATGCAGAAGAAAGCCTTAGCGTCACCTTAATGTGAAATGAATCTCATGATTCATCCATTAGCTCCTATCAAATCGACAGCCCAGAGCACAGATCTAAGACAACATCTTCCATATCCATGTAGTCACTGAGCACGTAACAGCACTCTTACAAGCTGGAGATGAAAAGCATTTCAATCTTTTATAGTATTTGTGTCAGTTTGGCTCTTTCTTGTGACTGAGGCTTCTACAGACCTTAGTGTTGAAAATGCTGCCTTTGAAAATAAGCATGAGGGCATCTTCAGTGTACAGTTACTTGTCATTTTAAAAGAGAGCTGAATAATTTAAGAGTCCTGCATGACATAGAAATTACAACAACGCTTACAGAAACATCACACAAACTTAACATGTGAATAATCACATGATACACTTGTGAAATTTGATCAATATTGTGACCTTGGTGTTTAATCTGGTGTTTTATTTGCAGTAAGATTGAATGGTAGTTAGAACCTTATAATGTAAAGGTCATGATGTGGTTTTTAGACATGTAGGGTATTTCTATTTCACATGTGGTGCATGTGGCTTCATTTTTCACATATTCACATATACACATGATGTCACATTTCCGTGAATTCACAAGGGCAAAACCCCACATGCTCATACGTGAAAATCTTATGATCACGTGTGAAATGTATTTCATTTTTCTGTAAGGAGAAAGACACCAGATACACGAAACAAATTATTTACAATAAAATGTTTCCACATATGAAAAGCTATATTGAAAATACAGTTCCACTGGAAAATTTGGATAAGTCACTATAAAAACAAGTTCAGCTGAGAAGTTGGGACAGTAATTTAGAATGTCAAAAATGTAACTCCTAAAAAAATGTAGCTGACCTAAATGTGTTCATGGATATACAGTGGTGCTTGAAAGTTTGTGAACCCTTTACAGTGTAAAACCGGATAGTTCATTTAACTCAAAAAATTTGAGGAAAATAATTACCTCAAAATTTTTACATTGATAAATCAATTTCATTAAGCCAAATACACTTAAATATAACAAGTTTGAGTTAATTCTCAAACTTGTTATATTTAAGTGTATTTGACTTAAAGAAATTGATTTATCAACTTAAAAATTTTGAGGTATTTAGTTTCCTCAAATTTTTTGAGTTAAATGAACTTATCCGGTTTTACAGTGTAGAATTTTCTATATTTCTTCATAAATATGACCTAAAACATCATCAGATTTTAACACGAGTTCTAAAAGTAAATAAAGGAAACCCGATTTAACTAATGAGACTAAAATATTATACTTGGCCGTTTAGTTATTGAGGAACATATTACATATTGAGTAACTTATTGAGGAGATATTACATATCTGTGAGTGGCAAAAGTACGTGAACGTTTGCTTTCAGTATCTGGTGTGGCTCCCTTGTGCAGCAATAACTGCAACTAAACGTTTCCGGTAACTGTTTCTGTAACTCAGAAATCTCCTTTGTTTATGCCATGATACACTCTCACAAACATGTGTTGTGAAGATCAGACTCTGATACATTTCTGTTCTTTAAATAAAACTTTTGCTTGTATTTTCTCATTTGTAAGTCGCTTTGGATAAAAGCGTCTTCTAAATGAATAAATGTAAATGTAAAACTGGGCACTCACTCACACCTGATTGTCATCCCATTGATTGAACACCTGACTCTAATGTCACCTTCAAATTAAATTGCTAATCCTAGAGGTTCACATACTTTTGCAACTCACAGAATTAATAGTATATATAATATTAGATCATTTTCCTCAATAAATAAATATAATATTATAAATATATAATAATAATAAATTATAAAATATAATATTTTTTGTCTCATTTGTTTAATTGGGTTCTCTTTGCCGACTTTTAGGACGTGAGAGAAAATCTGATGATGTTTTACGTCATATTTATGCAGATATATAGAAAATTGTTAAACTTTCAAGCAGCACTGTGAATATCATTAAAGTGAACAGTCGAATGTGATTAGGCGACTGAACTGGAATCTACAAAATTGCACAGAAGATCTTCTTCTCTCTAAAGGGGTTTTCAGAGTTGGGCAAAGTAGAGATGAGCGGATCTTCTTTGGCGTGAGATTCACAGTATGACATCAGCTCAGCGGCTGCTTTAGACACCTGAAAACAAGAGATGTAAACTCAGCTGAGCAAATAGATCACATGCACTCAGTAGGCCTTTTATTAGATATGCCTACCTTGTATCTACACTCATTAACCATTTATCAGGTACAACTATATTCATATATAGGACATTTTGTAGAGAAAAAACTTTACAATTGACTGTAGCCAAGCTGTTGCTATACAATGCTTCAGCCACCGTCTGTATCATCTATCCTTGGAAATGGACCATCATAGGCCCATAACTAAGCAGACGTTATTTAGATGTTGTAGCATTCTAAGCATAGCAGAGACAGTAACAGGGTTGTGTATGTGTGTTGCTGGTGTGAGCATATCAGGCACATTAACTGACACTGTTGAAGGACTAAAAAACTATTATCACAATTTGTGCATGGAAAGAAGATTATACTATTATACTATTGTTGTCTAAAATGCAGTATGTGTTTAACACAACATTTAAACCCCAACAGCACTGCAGTACACTCATACCAGCATCACACACCCACACACATACACACACTCACATGAGATGGGAATGAACTACCATCAAAATAATATGTGGTGATCCTATGGTCATTCCGTTCCAGAGTAGAGGAGTATGAAAAATATTTATATAGCAACAGATGGATTTAAAAAAATGATCTTGTGTATTCACATATTGCAAAGTGGTGGACAAACCTCCCCTTAGAATTGCAATGTTAAAAAATAAAAATAAAAAAGAAGCAATTTGACTGACATGACACAATGAGCCACAGACGTTTTCCAAATCCTGTTGGCAGTCACAGAAGATTCTCGTTTACTCACCACTAACTGCTTTGATAACGTTTAAAGATGGAATTCTGTGAACTTTTTAAAATCTAGTGAATTATGTCTCAAGAAAAAAAAGATACACGGCTGTGTGATTGAAATGTTTAGGATTCTGAAGCTTTCGTCCGGAAATGTGCACAAAAGATATCAGACACTCAACACCTTTTGGGAGGAGCATCTGTGCCTGAGACTACATTCACTGTGAAAAACATTTTTCTTACACATTTGATATTAGTACTGTTGCACAGACTATTATTCTAAATGAAAATTTTCTGCTTTTATTTTCTGAAAATGATGTCTATTTAGACAGCAACTCTCATGTGACAGCAGAGCGGTACCAGTGTTACAAAAGGTATTTAAGATAATTAACAGCATAGGACACAAAGACACACTTTGCTCCATATACTATAAGTATGTCAGAAAAAATCAGATATAGGAGTAGGGAGGTGTCTAGGTGATGTCTGCAGCATAGTATTGGTCTCTCACCATCATCCTGTCGATGTTAACCTCCAGTTTTAACTGTTCCACTGTCTTCCGAGCTTCTGCGATCTTGGCCATGTTGTTGGACATTCTGCTTAGCGCACTTCTTAACCAAGATCACTCCTAAACAAGTGGTTCAGCTTACTCCTGTGGTCAGAGATTACAGGAATACATTTAAGGCAAAAAAAAAAAAACCCAAAAACCTTAACTTCTCTGATGATATTTATAATTTTTGTGATTTCAGTCTGTACCATATGTGTGCAATTTAGGAAAAGAAAAAGCATCATATCTAAAAACGCAGTGCATTCAAATCTTAAAAGCCTTGTTTTTGTTTTTTGTTGTTGTTGTTGTTGTTTTTTTTAAGAGTTATTTCAATTTCACCTGTAGCTTTCTAACTGTTCTTTTTTCCTCCTCTCATTAGAGGCCGAGGTGAGGTGGAGCAGCAGTAATTGTTTTGTTGAGGCTGTCTGGGTCTCAGCTGGTTGTATGCACCGTGAGGCTCAGTGGGGGAATACAGCACAAGTACAGGTATCCTCATGAGGCTGCCAATAAGCTGCTCAGCGTCCCATGCCTACGACAATTTCCCTTCAGTAACCTTTTATATTAATTGTATCTTAAGCTGGGTTGAATTATTAACACAGTATTTATGGCTGAAATTTCAGCAGAAAATCTATCAAGTTTTATTGACTGAATTGGGTGAAATAAATGAAGTGAAATAGAACTAAAACTTAAAATGATCATTTCAGTATAAGCACAAATTCAATCTGTGCATCTGACTCTTTTGTGCACCTTTCTTATTTTCCTGTTTATATAATTATAGCCTAAATATTCTGCATGATCATACATTTGATGATAATACATTTGCAATATTATAATCCTACACATTTCATTTGCATAGCACATTGCATCATTATTGTTATCCTTCCTGTTATCCCCATTAAAAATATGCCAAGGTTAAAATTCACATACCCACTTATATCTTATACTATATTCTGCACAGAGAAGGTTTTTAAGGTTTAATGACAGACTTACCGCAGAGAAGCTCCAAGAATGTCCAAGATTCTAACTGCAGAATTTGAGCTTTATTGTTGGTTATACGACGCTCACATTACCAATGTTACAGAAGCAAATGAGGAGACACTGAGGAGTTAAGTGGGTAGGAGGGATGGGAAAGGTTGCCTCCTCTCATAATTAGCGCTTATTCCTCCCCCCATATCGGGCTGCATAGGTGAGTCCCAGACTTCATGTGGTGTGACCTTCTATTGAGTCTATCTTTCATGGATGGAGGAAAAGAAAATTGAGTGCTGTAGTTGTTTTTTAAATTCATGATTATTATGAGCTAATAGTATGAGGTAATGTCCTCATACAGAGGTAAAAAATATTGAATTATACGATCAGTCGGATCAGTCCAATCTGACCTCAAACAAATATTCATTCCTAGATATGTAGTCTGTTGGAAACCACTTCAGTGGGTGTTACTAAGAGCCTGTGGCTCGCCAGAGTCACCAGAGATACTGTACAGTCTGTTTCTGCACTCCACCTCCAAATATTTACCTTTTACCCAAGACTCAGTAACCTAAGATGATTTCACTACCTCTCTAATAACCATTTCTGTTAAACATATGACAGAAAGTATAAGCTTCATGCAGATCTCTAATAATTTGAGAGTTATTGGATCTGGGATTTAAAAAAAAAAACTTGTCCAAGAGCTCTTTCTCAATCATGTGCATACTTAAGACCTTCAAAGAACTTGAGAAAAAGTCTGATCTTTTAGTCACTTGTCTCACAGCCCATCGGCAGTGGCACTAGAGTCGTGGATCTCACCACAGGGGTCTGGATTCCACCTCCGGATTTTAATGTCAGCTGCCTCATTAGCCGCTGTTTTCATTCATTTATTGGTCTACACACAGCAAGGAGCGCAAGAGTGCTACAGGGAAGTCACACAACTCAGCTTGATGTCTTAGGAAAGCCTAGACATCCATGGACCTTCAAAAAAAACCTGCCCAGTTTTTCATATCTCAAATACTAGAATTTTTGTGATGTTTTTTTTTTTTAATTTAGCAGGATTTCTAGTTAGTGTTTCTCTTGAAGCTGTCTACTAATGGAGCATCCAGACATCATTTCAGAATGCAGATGAAACAAATTTAATGTTTTATACAATTTAAAATCATTCATGTCTGCACATTTTAATTTAACAGATTACAAAATTAATTTATTAGATTCTTCCCATCAGTAGTTGATTTTCAGTCTCTCCTCATCTGCTTGCTTCAGCAGCATCTAGCACACGCAGTAATACGCAGAGATGTCATTGTCCCAGTTTCCGAGCAGGCCCTGCTGCACGTCTTTAAGGCGGTATTGGATGCCAGAAGAAAACTTCCGCTTGCTTCCATTCTTCTTGACGCGAGACCACACAGTCAGGGAGCACAGCTTGTTCACCACCAGAGAAGATATGCGGTTGTTCCAGCGCCATGGAATGATTGGGACGTCTTCACTGGGATAGGCATCGATGTACTCTCCCCCACAGCTTTGGTCGTAGTAGTAGTTGCTGTCTTCAAACATGCGAGCACAGATCTTGTTACCCTCAGCGTCTCTCAGGGTGCCCGGGTCTGGGCATTGAGCATCCAGGCCCAGGAAACACAGAGCGCAGAAAAGCAGAGCAAACACAACCTTCATGGTTTCAGTGTGTTAGGGCTGTGAGTGGTTTAATCCAGGCTTATATACACAAAGCTCTCACTCACCACTGGTCAGTGTGTGAATAGCAACAGATGGGGTGGAGGATATTCATGGGAATTTCAACATATTGTTTATGGAACATTTTATACTAACAAGGTACATAGATGTACTGTATTGATTTTATTTATTTAAACTATTAGATAAATGCTTTCTCAACCTAATTTTGCTTTTCAACCATTTTTTCCTGCCACTTGCCTATAGAGATACAGGGTTAGGTAACTTTCATAGTAGACTGAATGCTGAAAATAATTCCTTTTATGTAATCCATTTTGAGGAAAGGTTTGTGTGATTTTAGACAGGGTTATGTATGGTGGATGCTTTGTATATGTGCAAAAACATAAACAAGAAACCTAGAGTTAATGAAGCAGTCCTAATTTATATCAGCTTACATGGGTATGCCAAGCATTTAACAAAACCAGAAGTGCAAAGCTGCCAGTAACTCTCTACTTTTCACTCATAAAAGTACATTAAATTCAAAAGAGGTGTAAACAAAAGACACCTTTTTTGCCATTTTTCATGTATGCTATGAACAGAATTGTCTCCACATTGTTGGCAAATGAAAACTGTTTATAAGTGTATAAGTGAACTGTAATTTGTGAGCACACTGTAATTTGTCACTGTAATTTGTGAGCACAGAATCTAAATTTCTTTTAGTTCAAATTTATGTATCACATTAGGGCAATTTAACCATAGGTTTAACCATATTATATTTCATACAAATATCTTAAAGTATATTTAATTCCTTTTAATTTACCTCTACCTGTCATCTCAGGTTGACTCTGAAGTGTCACTACTGCACAGAGCTAGTGCCAGGTTGACTCTCTCCACCTTATTGTGAAAAATAGAAGAATTTTTTTTTTTTCAACCTCACATATGGGAAGACATCATTTTCTAAATTGCCTAAATATCTGTTATATACTAACTACATCATGACAATATCTGTTTAGAAAAATCCTAATACTGAACATGATATGACCTTGCTGCTTGCCCTAGCTGTATGTGTAATTTCAACATTTAAAATAATAAATTTGGATATTTGTCTGCTAAATTACTTAGTATTATAATTTTACAATAGATAATGCTGTCCTTTAGCATATTTTGAGTGACGATAGTAATAGTACTAACATTTGCTAGTAGTGAAAATGTGGTTAATACTTGGTAAGTTAGTGAACACAATGCTACAGTATTTACAGATGAGACTGACCTGCACTTGAACTGGTCAGTAATTTTGTTACATTTTTGCCGCTTCTTTTTAGAGGGTTTTCTTTTTGCATGCCTTTTCCCTCTCTGTTCCACCTAGTCTCTTCCTCTCCATGCTTGATCTGTGCAGTGATGACTCTGTTCCAAACCGTTCACCGGAGCTGAGGAGAATGGTAGCGTTGCAAGTCAAAACTAACAGGTTCATGATTTATTATTAATTTATTATCAAACGATGAGGTCAGAAAGCATCACTTGAGTACATAGGACACACAATAATATAAAATAATAAATAAAATGTTGTGTTTTTTTTTAACAGCAGGGCAGCAGGCCAAATCAGTTGTCAGGCCACCGGAAATTCTCCTGGTGCTCCTGATGGCCAGTCCGGGCCTTGGCCTAAGTTGGAAGTATGTCATAAATTTTGAACTGTGGTTAGGGTTAGGGTTAAGGTTAAAATTAAAAACTTTTTAAAGGCATCCCATCAAGATGATTAAGATGAGTTCAACATTCTATGACGTCAATTTCTGCCTACTTAGATTTTCCACCATCTTGGATTTTTCAAAAACTGTTTTTTTTTCCTCTACCTCTCCTATAAATTTTGTCCAATCTTTACCAAATTTGGGAAACATCATCCTCTGAGTAAGGCACACAAATATGATCAAAAGAATTTTGATACTCCAAAATGTTTGCCTATAATGGCCCAATGAATCTGGCAGTGAAGTCACCAAACAGGAAGTGAGGCTGTATCTCAGCAACGACACAAAACTTGGTAGGCATCTGTCTGAACAAAAGTTACCAAAGGAATTTTTTCCATATAATTCCCTGGAGTATGGTGAAGTGAATGCACACCACCATCTGAAAATCTAGTGTACATTGTGGTGACTTTCTTACATTTTGTCAAAAACTGTTTTTTCACTACTCCAACTACAAATTATATCCAACCAACACCAAATTTGGCAAACATCATCTTCAGACCATCCTGGACAAAAATTATTAAAAGATATTCCAAAAGATTTGCCCGTAATGTGCCAACAAATCTGACAGAAAAGCCACCAAACAGGAAGTGAGGCTATATCTCGGCAATGACCTTGCACGCTGACTTAAATCTTGGTAGGCTTCTTCAGGACCATGCCCTGATGCTATGCAACAAATTTCATAACAGCACCACTTACTGGTCAAAAGTTACAATAACATGCCAAAAAGGCTTTCATCTACTACTTGCTACTCCTCCTTCAAATGTTGTCCTCTTCACCAAATTTGGGTCACATCGTCTTGAGACTTGTTTAAACTTGCACAAAGTGGGAAAAAGGCCCAGGCTGATGAGACATAAATACTTTCATGTATGTATGTTTATGTTAAAAACATAAATACCTTCAGATGTTTCTAAATAATTCTAAAAAATCTGGGGGTCAGAGCAGTAGCAATCATTATTATTATTATTATTATTATTATTATTATTATTATTATTATTGTTATTGCTGTTGTTGTTATTATGCTTAAATAATATCTTAGCAAGTAAAATATAGCTTGATATAGCTCATTCTCTACAGACATTTATTTTCATATCACTGTAGCCACCTGTGTGTTCTGAAGGTTTATAGCAAAGGAAAGTGACCTCGACATTGACACCTGTCACAACCATTTGAAAGTTCACAGCTGTTCACTGCAGACGGTAAGAGCAAAATGAAATTATCAGAAGTCAAACTGATTCAGCATTGTAGATAATCTACCCTGTGTACACTGTTTCAACTCTGTGAAGGTGATCTGGACCTCGATGGCTTTTTAGTTCTTTTTTAACCTGTTTTGTAAGGGTCAGTCTCACCAATCTCTCGTCCTACCCATTACATGATTCACTGTCATACATTATAAAATGTTGCTTTTGGAAGTATTTTTAAGACTATACAGGCTCAACATTTTAATATATGCACATTTATATATTTTATTTAAATATTATATTATTTAATTTATATATTTTATATATGATATGCATACATATGCATACACACATACATACACACATACATACACACGTACATAAATACATACATACATGTAGTCAGGTCCATAAGCATTTGGACAGCGGCACAATTTTCAGAATTTTGTCTTCATACACCACCACAATGGATTTGAAATAAAGCAATCAAGATGTGATTGAAGTGCAGACTTCCAGCTAAGTGTAGAATTTTTAACTCAAGGGGTGTAACAAAAATATTGCATTAACCTCCATTTTCACAGGCTCAAAAGTAATTGGAAAAGCTAGCATAGTTCTAAATATTAGGATTATTTTAATTTTTGGATGCAAATATTTGCAGTCAATAGCTGCCTGAAATCTGGAACCTAAGGACATCACCAAATTCTGAGTTTCCGCCCTTGAGATGCTTTGCCAGGCCTTTACTGCAGCCACCTTCAGATGCTGCTTGTTTGAGGGACTTTCTGCCTTCAGTTTTTCTTCAGTAAGTGAAAAGCATGTTCAATTGGGTTGAGGTCATCAGACATTTAAGAACATATAAGTTCTTTGCCTTAAGAAGCCCTTGGTTTGCTTTTGTAGTATGTTTTGTTTCATTATCCATCTGTACTGTGAAGCACCATCCTATAAGTTTTGCAGAATTTGACTGAATCTGAGCAGCTCTAAATGCTTTAGAATTCATCCTGCTTTTTCCATCAGCAGTCACATTATCAATAACACCAGTGACCCAGTTCCACTGGCAGTCATGTATGCCCATACGATAACCCATCCTCCACATGTTTTACAGATGATATGGTATGCTTTGGATTATGAGTTCTTCCTTTCTTTCCTTTCCATACTGTTCTCTTCCCATCATTCTAGTACAAGTTAATCTTGCATCAGAAGTGGTCAGGATTTATTTATTTATTTGAGAGTTTTTGTTTGTTTGCTTGTTTTTAACAAAGTCTAATCGGGCCTTTCTGTTCTTGAGTGTTACCAGTGGTTTGCACCTTGAGATAAACCATCTGCATTTACATTTATATAGGTGTCTCTTGATTGTAGACTTTGACAACAATACACCTACCTCCTCCAGAGTGTTCTTGACTTAGCTAAATGTTGTAAATTGTTTTTTTGTTTTTTTTTCAACAAGGAAAGAATTCTTCATTCATCCATTTGTGGTCTTCCAGGCCTTTTGGTGTTGCTGAGCTTGCCAGTGCATTCCATATTATAACAATGTATCATATTATTGATTTGGTCACTCCTAAAGTTTCTGCTATCTCTCTGATAGGTCTGTTTTATTTTTTTATGGGACCTCATATTGAGAGTTCCCATGAACAGCTACCAAATGCAAATTCAACGCTTGGAATCAACTCCAGACCTTTTATCTCCTTTTATCTCCTGTCATGAAATAATGAGGAAACAGGTCACACCTGGCCACGAAACTGCTTATCAGTCAACTGTCCAAATGAACAAATATATTATTATTATTATTATTATTATTATTATTATTATTATTATGCTTAAAATAGCTTAGTAAGTAAATGTAGCTTAAATATAGACAAATTTCTCTAATATGTCTGTTCACTAGATTGTTTTTAAACAAGATTATAAAGCCTATGTCTAGATAACATTTTCAAGCTTGAAAGTGTTTTGTTATACTGCCAGATAATTTTACTGATTTCAAATGTTTATTTCTGGAAAGAAGTACAACTATTTGCCAGTTGAATAAGACTGTTTTTTAAGCTTGACAGTATGTCTAGAAATAGGTTTAATGGTCTTAGATTTGTTATATAATAATCTAATAATGAGAACTATTAGATATCTTTTACATTATTTAAGATATGTTCTCTTGCTAAGATATCCTTTTTTTGCAGTGTATTATTATTTCCACTGATATTATATTAGTAGTTTTATTGATAGATTGTGTTTTTTTCCCCATTGTTTTGGCAAAATTGTAATATACAGTCATTCCAGTAGATTTTTTGAACTGCAATGTTTGTAATCTGACTTTACATCGGATCAGTTACATTAGTAGTACTGACATGTTGGAGGAAGTGACGTTGCTTGACGCTGTTTCCTGTGTCGCTCTGGCGCGGGAAGGTCTGATGCTGCAGGATTCATCATGGACGTGGAGATGAAAGAACCCGATGGTGAACAAAGTCAGACAGACGCACAGAATAATAAAAAAGAAGATAAAAAAGAAGATGCTACAAAGTCTTCGACGAGCACTTATGAACTCCCCTGGTAATGTTAGCTTCCGGTTAAATAGTATTATTGTGATAAATAAATGCAGCTAATGCTGTTAGCTTGCAGCTGGGAACTGTAGAAGGGTTTTAGTAAGTGACTATAAAACTAGCAGTTCAGTCGTGTTCAGCGTTAGAGAATTCAAGTTAACATGGAAGACCTGCCTTATAACCAGGAATGAGTTAAGCTGTTAAAAACATAGCTTTGTGCTAACAGGAGTTTTCCTTGTTTCCGGTGGTTTGTTTTTAGGGTTGAAAAATACAGACCGCTGAAGCTGAATGAAATAGTTGGAAATGAAGAAACTGTCAGCAGATTGGAGGTGAGTCAGAAAGCTAATGTAGCTAACAACAACACCACTACCACCTTTTCTGCTTTTATACCACATCAGTGCTGGATCCTCCATTGAGTGTTGATTAAGTAAGGAATAAAACACTTGGCGGCATGCTGTTATAGGAGATTAATCAAGGATGAGGTTGTGTGATGCGGGCTGATGCAAAACTGATCAACAGTTATCACCCCATAGTGGATTTTTCTTCCTCTTATAGCACAGCAGTTTGCCCACTATTACAGTTTTTAATTAACTAATGAACATTTCATCCTTTTTTTTGTCAACTTCTACTTACATTTCCCACAGCTTATTTCTTGCGTTATAATAGCCGTAAACCCGTCTCTTGTTTTTTCTTTCTCGTAAATTTAATAAGGGGGAAAAAAACACAGCTTGTCATGTTACCAAGAAACCACAAAACATAAAGTCCTCTACCCTCTAGTCTAACAGTCTAGACACATAGGAGAGACACCTGAGATTCCATATATATATATATATATATATATATATATATATATATATATATATATATATATATATATATATAAGGTCATTATTTGTCTCCTTGGAGAAAACTTCACCATATCAACAATTATTTACAGTGTGTCAAAAAAAAGTCTCCATACATAGGGGACTATGTTTTCCAGTACCACTTAGGTTGTGCCTTGGATGTTCGTGGATGTGCACTTCTCAGTTAGTTCGCAATATTTCCAGTCTTTTTGAATTTGTTAATAAGTTTGGCAATAGCGTCGTGTGTGTATTTGCCATGTTTCCTGTTAAAGTCCCTCGCGAAAGCTTCCCGATCCAGTCATGAGAATGATTTTAATATGTTCTTCTTTTGTCAAAGGTGTTCTTAAAGTTCGTATGAAAAATTCTGGAAGACAGTTTGCTTATTTAAAAAAAAAAAAGTGTTACTTTCCCCTATATTTAGAGTTTTTTGGGACACCATGAATATTAATCTGTTCATTATTAGGTTTCATTTATGTAGAGCATCCACATGTACATAATAACAATTTAGAATGAACACATTTTTATAAACCTCTTCATTTGAATCTCACAGCTTATAGAAAACGACTCAACATTATGTTGACTCATGCTGTTACAAATACAAACACATTTCAGTGAGTTGCCACCAGGTAATCCTAGACATCCCACATAATAAGAAATGATCCTCCTTACAAAATAAAATGAAACAAAATTCATCTCCGTTGGTGCTGCACGCTAGTGCATTCTGAAAAGAAAAGCGGAGTTGTTTTTTTGTTTGTTTTTTACAGCAGACGTTTTTGCACCTACTAGGGGCAGGTGTTAGTTGTCGGTTAATAACTTAAGGCTGCTTTGAAACTGTTACTTGGTGAAACCATTCAATTTTAGAAGTTCATAAGCTCGGATGTATTGACAGTCACATTTAACCTTCATGAAAGACATTTATGATTAATAACTAAGCCAGCACTATTTGTTTCTCTGATGTTTTCAATAGGTTTTTGCCAGAGAGGGAAATGTACCCAACATCATTATTGCTGTAAGTAGTCATTACTTTTTAATTTGACACTTAACAGTTAATTGCATCGCAGTAATATATCTAATAATGACAGGTTGTGTTTTCAGGGACCTCCTGGCACTGGAAAAACAACAAGCATTTTATGTTTGGCCAGAGCTCTTCTGGGCCCGGCAATGAAGGATGCTGTGCTCGAGCTGAATGCCTCAAATGATCGGTAACCTACCTCATAGTTCATATTGAAAGTGTGAACTCTCTGTGATTTATGAGAATCATTTGTGAATTGTAAATGTCGCAGATCAGTGATGGACAATCTGTGTGCATATCGTGTATGGCTGGGTGAACTACATTTGCCCTTACAGTATTTTGCAGACGCTGTTATCCGTAGTGACACAAAAATATATCTTCATGCTAGTATAAATAGTTCAGGGTCTAAATGCTAAACCCCTGTTAAAGGGCAAGAAAAACACACAAGGGTTTTTTTTTTTTTTTTTTAATCATGAACTGCAGTCAATTCTTTTATTATGCATACTTGTCTTGCAGCAAGGTTGCATGTGAATAATTCATTCTTGGTTGTTGTGCACAGTGCAGTTAAATGGAAAGCTTAGCAAAAAAAAATCTACTGTGGTGTTATCTGCACACAGTAACAGGGCATGAAAATTTTAAAATCAGTCCCCTCAGGATTTTGCAGAAATTAACGCAAAAGCAAGCAAACTCTGCAGTGTTCATAGGAGCTTGCAGTTTTTCAAAATTCACACACGTCAAACATGAGTACAGCTAAAAGGTGTTATTTACCAACAAACATCACTGCGGAAGACGTGCAATTGCAATTTCTCCAGTTAGTTTTCTGCAAAAAAAAAAATAAAATACAAGTTGCATCAGAAATTTTGAAGGAAAAAAAAAAAGCCACAACAAAATCAAGTGCTTTTGGTCGCAACAATCACAAAACAACTCAGCAAAATCCTGTATGGACTGTAGAATGGTCCAAAACTAACTTTTTATTACTGGCGTTAACAAAAATGTAATATATAATGTTGTTTATATTATATTCAAAAGTATCGGAATCACTTGTTGTACAGGGCGTCTGAAAAGTCAGGAACCAATGAGAGTCAAACTACATATACTAAATTTTGTATTTATTATTTACAACATACACCTACATAAGCTATAACTGGCACCACCACTGATGGGTGAAGTGAATACCATTGATTATCCTGTTACAATAGCACCTGACAAGGGGTGGGATATGTCAGTTATTGAAGTTGATGTGTTGGAAGCAGGAAAAATGGGCATGCGTAACGATCTGAGCGACTTTGACAAGGGTCAGATTGTGATGGCTAGACAACTTACAGGACTGAAAGTATCTGCTGCTAAGCTCCTGGTGCCACATACCACAGCACACCTTCACAGGTCTTGTGGAGTCCATGCCTCAAAGGGTCAGAGCTGTTTTGGCAGCACAAGGGGGACCTACACAATATTAGGCAGGTGGTTTTAATGTTATGGCTGCTCAGTGTATGCTGTAAATGTTCATCCCTATGCTCTACACATTTTCTCAACCGCTGTATCGTGTTTTTGCTCAACATATTCAGTTTGACATATTTCTTAGCATATTCTTATTGGTTCCTGGTTTTTCAGGAAGACCAACAAAGAAAACCCAGACATATCTGACCTTTTGGACTATGGCTTAAACCACATTTCCAAAATCTCAAAGTAGATCTGAGCGTACTGGGACAGATACACTTCTGTGTAATCCCCTCTCTAGACCTTTAAAAAACCAAAAATAATTTTAGACCTAACAAGAAACAAAAAATCTGAAACCCACCCAAATGACTTTCAACAGCAAATCCTCTACATTAGAGAAATATATCCATCACATACCTCTATAAGACATTGTATCATCTGTATTCGTGATCAACCACCAAAAAAAAAGTATATCCATCCCACCCACAGCTCAATTACAGCAGAGGCAAATGCTATCGTCTTAGCACTGGACTTCATAAAGACTATGCAACAGAAAAACTTTCTGATAATTACAGATTCAAAATCATAACTTCAAGCAATGTCATCCCTAAAAAATTATAAGCCAATGCTTGTAAAAATTCTTTGCAAATTGCTGAATCTGGAGGCTCAAAATTTTAATATCTATGTCTGCTGGTACCTAGACACTGTGGAATCCTGGGAAATGAAGAAGCAGTTCACTCCTGCAAAAGAAGCGTTATCAGCAGATTTCAGAAAGTGTCCAATACCTCCCACTAACCTAAAACCCATAATAAACTCGTATATTAATGACAAATGGTGAACTGAGTGGGACCAATGCACCATGAACAAACTCTGAAATCAGCCCTATTGTTGGCAAAAGAAACGTTTATCTGTTTTCAATTCGCTGGAACCAGATAGTCTACACCCGCTGTCGAATAGGTCACTCCAGGATGACACACAAGTTTTTAATATTAGGAGAAGACTCACCAACATGTACCTTCTGCCAGAATCCGTTATTCTTGAAACATGTTTTATTAGACTGTACTGGTCCCAATATAAAACCCAGTGGTCTTAACCTTTTTTTATACAGTCAACACTCTGGAAGAAATGTTTAACAAAGTCAAATCTAATGCAATTGTAGAGTTTTTAGGAAACATAGATTTTAAAAACTTGTATAGAGTTCCTTACACATTTCTTGCCATGGAAATGGCCATAGAATCTGGCATGGCATTAAAAAACAAACAAATCCTGTTTTTTTGGGGCATCCTATAGTCTTTCGCTGGGTACCAAAATTGAGTACACACTTGGCTCGTGAAGTGATGATGATAAAATAGTGAAAAATGTGATTTGTTTCATTTCTTTTGGATTTGTTTTCTTTCATAAAGCTGACTTTTGCATGGACTTCTCCCAAACTTAATGTTCTTCTTGTTGTTGTTTCAGAGGTATCGACGTTGTCCGAAACAAGATCAAGATGTTTGCCCAGCAAAAAGTTACTCTCCCCAAAGGGCGTCACAAAATCATCATTCTGGATGAAGCTGACAGGTAAAAAGCCCAAAGAACACAACACTTCTATTGTATGTTTTTGTTTTTCAGACCTTTGAGCTATTTAAATGTGAATAAGTGGAAGGTGCTTACATTTTTCCTGTTTCTGAAATAAGCATGACTGATGGAGCACAGCAGGCTCTGAGGAGAACAATGGAGATCTATTCGAAGACCACCAGATTTGCCTTAGCCTGCAATGCATCAGATAAAATTATAGGTGAGTGACCTGTCTGTATGTATTTGTAATTGGGAACCAGGTTCACAAAATGTCTCGTACCTATAATCCCAGATTTTACTATGTGACTCTGGTGTGTTCCTATAGAGCCAATTCAGTCACGCTGTGCAGTGCTGCGCTACAGTAAGCTGAGGGATGAACAAATCATGATGCGGCTGATGGAGGTGGTGGAGAAAGAGAACTTGCACACCACTAACGATGGACTGGAGGCCATTATCTTCACTGCCCAAGGAGACATGAGACAGGTCAGTGAACACACAGTTGGCGGAACAGTTTTTAGTTCAAGGAGTAGTTTAGTATGAAAACGTAGCAGATTTGTCCATTAAAATAAGACGGGACACCAAGACATGTTTGATGTTTAAGTTTAGCCTTTTTAGGTTTGTACTGTTCCAAAGCTAATGTAGCTAACAAGTAATAGATGTCTTTCACAACTCATCATTGAATTAAAGCCCTCAGCAACACAGTTTCAAATTAAAAAACAATCTTTATGGTACTGAAGATCTGCCATCTAATAAGAATTTAGTAATAGTAGAACAAAGAAATATACACCTCTTACTACAATTTAATTGTACCAAAAGCTACAGAAACTCATCTTTTCTGTATGAACAGAATTGTGTGGGCGTGTCCTATCGAGTAGTGATTGACATAGCACAAATTCCAGAACAGTGCAAGTGCTAGGATAGCTCTGTATTTACAACTTTAATTCAAAATGGACCCATATTATCATCCGTATAAATTCTAGGAACCTTTACACTTACGACTTTAATCTGTTGTGTAGGCTAGGGGGGTGGAATGAGACCAAATGGGGAAAAAAACATTGCCTGTTGACCCAGATGGCTGCCTCTCAATGTTAATGTGTTTATGTAGGTGGTGGAATTTGTTCATTTGATAGTTTATATAGATTACAGTCATACTGTGTAACAGAGCTGAAGAACTGGATGTAGTTTGAGGCAGAAATTTACTGAAAAGATTTTAGGCAGGACAGGATTAGACTGTAGCAAATTTCAGTCCACAAATGTCTTTGGCTGATTTGACTACATTTGAAGTAAGTTGAAATTGTCTTCTTTTTTATTTTTTTATTTTTTTTTATTTTTATTTTTTTTGTCAAAGCATTCATTTAAATACAAACAGTATTTAGTTTGTCAGTGTTGTAACATTGTGTGTGTATCCAGGCGCTAAACAACCTGCAGTCCACCCATTCTGGATTTGGTTTTATCAACAGTGACAATGTGTTCAAGGTAGGCCTTCCTTTTTGACCCATAACTGGAGTAAATAATTAACTTGTACAACAAGTGTGAGAACCTGATGAACAGAGTGGATTTTGTGTCCTCTGTTCAGGTATGTGATGAGCCACACCCCCTGCTGGTTAAAAACATGCTTGAACACTGTGTCAGTGCCAACATCGACGAGGCTTACAAGGTACTGACCACTCATGCTTCTGTAAACATAAATACATAGGAGCATACGCTTGAAGTAAACGGTTTCATTCAGCACAGTGATCAGTTTTATATTCCCATTCATTAGATAATATCACAGCTTTGGTCACTTGGCTACTCTCCTGAAGATATCATAGGGAACATCTTCAGAGTGTGTAAGACCTTCCAAATGCCGGAGTACTTGAAACTGGAGTATATCAAGGTAAATCTGATTTATCTATTTATTTCTTTTTTATATATATATATATATATATATATATATATATATAATTTATTTTTTGGCACAAAGATTACTGTCTCTCAGTGGGTTTAGATTAATTCTCATACACAGCCCTTAACCAAGAAAACTTGGAGCTTGGTGATATGATATGATCTCGAGAAATTTTATGTAGATGGGTTTTGAATACCCCTGTTATAGATCTTAGAATAAAAAGACTGCTCTTTGCTCACTTGTTTTTAGAATGCTGTACTAGTCTCTGCATAAATGACACCAGTCTGCAATTAGTCACTTAAAACCTCTAAAGAGAAAGCTTGTTATAAATACTTTTATCAAAAATTAAGTTCAGTATTACTGACCTAGTCATCTAACTGGCTAATCCATTATGATTAAGAAGTGATTGTGCAGCTGTAATGTACATCTAAGTACACTGTCAGTGTACTGATTTTTTAAAATATCTACTTAGTTATACTGCTAGCAGTGGTGGAAGGTCGGGCGTTCAAGCCCCAGCACTGCCAAGCTGCCACTGTTGGGCCCTTGAGCAAGGCCCTTAACCCTCTCTGCTCCAGGGGCACTGTATCATAGCTGACTCTGTGCTCTGACCCCAACTTCCTAACATGACTGGGTATGTGAAGAAAAGAATTTCACTGTCCTGTAATGCAGGGGTTCCCAAACTTTTCCAGGGCAAGGCCCCCTAAATGGCATTAACATTTGACCGAGGCCCCCCTTTTGCAAGATGTCTTTAAAACACATTAAAAATACAGACTTCTGAATACATCCCCCCTTTTTTAATTAATTATTACATCTTGCATCTTTACATTTTTACAAAAAATTGTATTTATTTATTTTTCACACCAAATTGTTGAGACCCCCCGGGCACCCCCTGGCGGCCCCCACTTTAAAAACCACTGCTGTAATGTATATGTGATCAATAAAGACTCTATCTCTATCGAAAATGATTCCTTTCTCAGGAGATTGGCTACACCCACATGAAGGTAGCAGAAGGAGTAAACTCTCTCCTCCAGCTGGCTGGACTGTTAGGACGTCTCTGCAGTAAGACTGCAACACCTGAGGCAAGCTAAAGCCTACTGCTTCATACTCCACAGTTAAGCTGAGATTCAAACCCGTCAGTAATATAGTCCAAGTACATTTAACTGTAAATAGTTTTAAAAATTCCTCAATAAAACCTATGCTTTTTCACTTACTCATCATGTGTTGTTTTTGCACATAGAAATACAATCTTTATCTGTGGTTTTAGACTTATTCTCTTTGATCTCTCTCTCTCTCTCACACACACACACACACCACACACACTGTAACCAGTGAAAGCTTGAAGTGAAACTTGAATTGTCTCAGAAACGCATCTGAAATTCAGTTAGTAATTAAATGTTTACACCAAAAGTATTGAATGCTTATCTTTTTACTAATGGTATTTCTCCCCTCTATACATTTTACTTTGCTTTATTGGGTTCTTAAAGGAGTAGATAGTAAGATTATTGTGTGGTAAATTGCAGTGAAAAGAAAAAAGCTTATGCCACAATGTTCGTACCATACGATATCCCTGTGAGTTGCTTTGTAAAGAAATGACGGCAAGCTGAGCAGGACCCTGTTCTTCACACAAAACTAGGGCTGTGATGGTGGCCATTTTTTACCACCACAGAGGTTAATGACCTAATCACTGTGTTGAGGGTGGAAGGGTATGTGTGTGTGTGTGTGTGTGTATGTGTGTATATATATATATATATATATATATATATAGATATAGATATAGATATAGATAGAGAGAGAGAGAGAGAGAGAGAGAAGCTTAAATTAAATAAAACTAAATAAAATTTTTAAAAAATTAAATGAGGCTTTATTCACTTCCGTCACTGAAACAACTCAATACAGCCTTTGTGTCATGTTGCAATGAGAAACAGCCTGGGGGCGCTGCGGGATATGTTATTGTGACCTGTGGAGAATGAGAAGTGGTGAAACACATGTTTCTCTGATGAATTTTACAAGTGTATTATACCACGTGCCTATAAAACTTTGAAAGAAATACCAGTAAGGAAGTAACCCAAATAACATGTTAAAAAGCTAAATATAAAATAAAAGACGCAGCTGGGTGACATGCCTGGAGATGGATCCTGAGATTTGTAGGCTAGTGGTCGCCCGTTTGACACATTTTTTCCCATACAAAGCCGACATATGGCTTCATCCAAATTTATTGGTTCAACTCGTTCGTTTGAATCCCTAATGTTCCCAGACTTCCGATGTAACATGGTTTCCCAACAAGATCCATCACAGCAGCAGAACCCGAAGTGAAATAGCTGAATTCGCCTGACTGGATTTTGCTGAGCTCAAACAAACCCACGCCATACTAACAGACACCATATAAGGAGTTTGATTATGATTATGCAATTTGCGCATTAATATAAATCTCCCACTATATAGTAAGTTATAAATACAAATTAATATTGCAACTGTTATTATTATTACACTTGTATACAAAACATTGTACTTTGTACTTGTCATAGTGACCACTCAAGCAGAAACATTAACGTGGCATGTGGTGTGACCACCGCAGGTGGCAAACTACCAGTGGTGGTGTGGTTGTCATGGCCACCATCACAGCCCTAGACATCAAAAAAAAAAAAAAAAGATTTACTAATTGTGATAATTCCAAATAGACTAATTCAGTTCAGGATTAGTTTAGACAGAATAAGTTGATTGTGATAATTGTTCTGAAGCCAGTCAATAATTGGATAATAAGTCTGGAGAGGCTATGAAGTTTTCTTTTAATTTAATTCAATTGTGGCAACATTCTGGTTCATACTTGCTCATCTGAAGAGACTGCAGTTTCTTTTAAGTAGGTGTAGTCCAGTCTCAGCCTGCTGGTATTCTCCAATTTATGCCTACTTTTCATTTTATAATGGGGTCACAGTTTAGATGTTTTTTCTTCCTTTTTCCTTTTAAATGTAAGTTACAAAATAACAAAAAGGTTCTTATTCCAGTTTCTATAGTTCTTCATATTTGCGTTCCATTATTAAACACACCTGAGCCATCAGCCTTCTACACCTTTAATTACTTGACTCAGGTGGTTGGGCTTCTGCATTAACTGGACTCAGGAATAATTTAACTGAATGCCATGTTGTGCTCATTTTATTCTGTATTTTATTCTAATTAAAGGACAAACGTGTTGTAACAAGTGCTGCCATAATCTTTACATTTACATCTACAAGCAAGAATTGACAAAACCGTCTAAAATGTGTATTAAGTTGCGATGGTAGAAATGTGCAGCATAGGTCACCATGTTGCAGCATTTATTTTAAAATCCAAACATAAGTTCATTATAGTTGCTGAGATGATAAACAGTAATAATGATGTAAATCAAGTTCCATACTTGGGGAATTTTATTTGCAGAAAAACTACAGATATCCAGATATGATAATGAACACAAAATATCATGAGTGCATCACATCATATAATAGAATATTAAAATAATATATATAAAATTAAATATTATAAAGTAATATAAAGAGAAATATTAGGAAACGGTCATTACTACTCCAACTAAAATCAGGAAGATTTTATTTTCAATGTAGTGGCACTTAAAACATCGATTATACTGTTTCTCATTCCATAAAAAGAAATTTGCTTACTCTTCACACACAATGACGTGCCTTTATTACATGGATCTAAAAGTTACACTAAAAGTTCAAATAAGACCAACATGCAAACCATGAAGCATTCAATTAGTTGATACTACATTGGTTATGTGCTATTAAATATGGCAATATACTCTAATACATATTTAATATAACTTGGATAACAGTGTAAAACTTTATGTGTTAGTTGTTAGCCGTGTCTGCGTTGACGTAATCTGGCTCATCTGTTAGAAAGATAACGGTAAACGTGAGCATTGGTGTATCATCATCCATCAACATCACGATTATCATTAAATAACAGTACTGCTCGTTACCATCGTCGTCAGGTTTGCTGTTTTGCAGGAATTCTGTGTTTTCATAATCGTAACTGTCTGTTACCACATGGGCAGGAAGAACATTTTTGATTGGTTTCAGACAAAATAAATGATACATATAATAATTACAACACATTGTGTACACACACACACACACACACACACACACACACACATATATATATATATATATATATATATATATATATATATATATATATATATATATATATATATATATAAAATTTATTTATTTTTTTTAAAGAACTATGTGTCTCACCTGAGTCATGTTGAACATCTTGCGTTGGAAAAATATTTGCGTAGTCTCCGATGTCATCTGTATAACATAAATAGTTACGTATACCAGTGTTAGTAGAGGTAGTCCACACAAAAGAAAAGTTTACCAATGGAAAATCGAATTAGCAATTGAAAACGTCCTCGTCTTCACTGACACCTGCCTGTAACATTTTTGGTAAACAGACTCTATCTTCAGACAACCTGAAAGTTTGTACTGCAGTCTGCAGTTACAGCAGAACATGTGTGCTAATCTTCATCTAGCTGTCAGATGCAGTGGTTTCTCGTGACATTTCGCTCAACAGCACAGGGGCCAACCTGAACACTTCCTTTCTTCTCTCATTTAAATACAATCGACATACAAGAGGGGTAAAGAGCAAATAAACATCTGTTCATCTGGTGTTCTTACTCACCATCATCTAAAACATTGTTATTGTGTGGCGGTGTTGCTATTGGGTCTCTAAAAGCAAATCAGGGGAGGAATAGAGTTAGTTGGTTATTCAGAAATAAAGAATAAAGGAATAGTTTAGCCAGACAGTAAACACACATTTTTACTCCTCAGCCAGAAAAGTAAATCATGTAAGACATCTCTAGTATCTAAAGTTGCTTAGTTTTTATCTGGAGCTATGAGCCTAATATACTTAGCAGCTAAGTAAGCAGTTTAGCATTGAACAAACCTCATACCAAAACCAGAACACATTCACCTTAAACATTGTCGAGTTCAATAACTTGAACACAATTTCATATGGTTTATGACACTGTATGACACTGTTATCTTAAAAAATAATAAAGTGAGGTTAGGTTATGCGACTAAAACACAGATGTTGTGGCCATCTTGAAGCCAAATGACATCCATTATGCCAAAATGGTGTACATGTATACTGTATTCCACATACTATTCCTTATAGTAGTATGCATTATAGTATGCAGTAATGTGAGCGTTAGGTATACTACACAGTCATGTGACCACCTGTCAGTCAAATTTATTTGCAAATGCACTTCTTTCAGAAATAACAATGTTTCTGTGTTTTCACACTTACTGTCACCTGTTTCCTGGTGTTCCTGAATGTGTTCACTTTTAGTGATTAAAACAAAGGTGGGAAATCATGTATAAAAAATTTAAAGGCAAGTAAATAAAGCTCAAGTTTTCATTTTGAAATACGGCAGAAGTGCAAAAACACAGTCATTTGGTAATTAGCGTAGCCAGCTAAGTTTCATGTCTGTATCAAGCATTCAGCTGTTAAAGGCAAAAAATAAAATAAAATGGATGAAAATATTATCCTATTCCTAATGGACTAGTATTTATTGATCATTTAAATAGTAATATGTAGCCTATTCCTCAATTTATTCCAGAATATATTTGATCAATTCAGTACGAAATTCACATACATGAATAAACACAGAACTAACTATATATTTTTTCTTGAACATAAGTAGAAACGTTCATATTCATCATTGACTACAAAAAATATATAGTGAAAATATTTTGAATATAGGTGAACTTCTGTGATATTTCTAATTAACAGAGTAAAACAACAAAAAAAAAACCAACATAATAATAAAAAAATATATAGTTAGTTCTGTGTTTAAATATACTCATTTCATTTATAGATTGTGTAAAAGCCTTTTTCCAAAATAAGGCACATAGTGGCTTCACAACCTTCATAACCTTCCATTCACCAGCACGGTGTTTTAACCACTGACCTAAAACTGCCCCCAATTACCTCCTATAACAAATAAAGTCCATCACTTACACATAGGTGGGTTCCATACTGCCAAGAATTGCTGTTAAAGGGGGATATAAAGGAAAGAGAGATTTAGGGTGCAATTACTTATAACATGAGCCAATATTCAGAAAGCTGACAGGTGGAATATCAGCCTACATTTTTTAATGTTCTCGTAACTGCCCCCATGGTCCTGGACAGCTGCTGGAAAAACAAGCCGAGAAATATACAGTGTTACTGCTGATCATTTCTGACTGTACAAAATCAAAATAAATTTCTCCCCGTAGTACTTACTCTCCAGCTGGCTCTTAGGTGTGTGTGCGACAGTTCTGTAAAAATAAAACGCTGCACGTCAGTAGACTGATTTAATTGCTAATTATGGCTGAATTGAATTGCATTGAATACATCAGATCAGATTATGATTAATATGAGGAAATAAAAGGTAAATATGATAAGTATTCGCAGTACATTTCCGCCGAACTCTGACACGGATTTGTGCTCATCTGGTTAGTTCTCGTCACTGTAAAGGCAAAACAAATCATTTAAGATATATATTAAATGAGCATTCAATCCGCTTTACAGTTTGACTTCAGTTTATTTCATGCTTCCATGATAGGCAGTTTAGTACACAGTAACTCTGTGTAGCTTGTTCATAAATGTCAAGATGAGGAAGAATAAAATGAAAGTGAAACGCCATAAAAAGGGGTGAATAACGTTGGTGTCATAGCTTTAAGGAAATTAAAAATACATTTCCACAGACGTGTATGATCCCAGGCATGCCATAAGTAACAGAATGATTACCAGCAGCCACTACAGTTTCATTCATATTCATATTTATATTTATGTTCTTATTCTTAAACTTATTATTTGGCTTGATGTTCATGCTTCATAATTATTCTTTATTGTACTAAGTCTTAGTTACTCAAACAGAATTTTTAATGTCAGGACACATAACAAAATGTGCTGCATTTCTGAAGAGCACTTTAGCACTGGATATAAGCAGACATGGTAGCTAATTATATCAGATGCTTTAAAACCACTGGTTCAGTCACAGACTTGTATCTTTAAATGGACATAATGTTCACCACATTGTACTAAACGTCTGCACATAAAAAAAAAAAATTTAAAAAGCAAAATCTTTGACTGTGCTGAATGTGACTAAATGCTAAATCTGAATGTTTTAATTTTTTTTACATTTCACACTGTTTTGCTGACGGAAAATCAGTAACACTGGCAGTGGTATAGGCCTTACTCTGGTCACAAATATGACGCATTATATTAATCTATAAAACTGGGAAACATCCCCAATAATCAATAAACAGTGAGAACACAGAGGCAGTAATAAAAAAAAACTGCTTTTCACCTGTTTTTGACCTTGTCACAGCAAATTTGCTCCCCCCTCGGTGACTGGATAAAGCCAGAATAAAACAATATAAACCTTTATCCTGCTCTATCATTTACACATATAGCATTTAAATGAGAACAAAAAAGATCAATTATTTATTAAAGACTATAATACAGGGTGTCCCCAAAGTCTCCATACATAGGGGAAATGAACACTTTCTATCTAAATGACTTCCAGAATTTTTCAACGTATTGAAAGCATTCTCATGGCTGGATCAGGAAGCTGTCTCAAGGTTGTGATGGACATGCAATTAAATGCTTAACACCAGATGTGTTAACACGAGTTCATCCTGAGTAAGAGAGATGACTATTGTGTGTTAACAAAGAAATGGCAATGGCACATGCTGTAATAAATTCACCAGAAAAAAATAATCTCAGACATCTTACAATATTTGTGGAACATATAGTTGGTTACTCTCCTGTACAATCACTGCAAAAGAACAAAACAAAATCAAAACAATATTTTGCTAGTTTATATTTTGCAGTAATAATGCATGGCCATATTCATGGAGGCATAAAACAAGCGTGTGTGTGGAACGGCACTCACTAGTTTTCTTCCTACAGCGTATGCAGAGAGCACAGATGAAGCTCAGGGTGGAGACGGACAGGAAGGCAAGGACAGCACCTTGCAGGCTTGTGACCTCAATCATAACTTCAAAGCAAAAAAAAAGGAACTGATCCCATCAGAAGATGCATCACATTTCCTAGCAAATTTACGGCCACAGCACCAGCCATGTTTGGAAATAATATTCCATTAAGCAGGCCTGATCAGGTACATATGAATACCAGAAGCATAGCAGTGATGTTTAGCAAAACATTAAACAAGCTGTTTAGATATACTTGTCAGACATACACTACCACTACACTTTCTTTTTCTTGACAGAGACAAAATAAAAAAGTACAGAATGTCAAATGTACTAAGTAAGGAATAAAATGTGATAAGACATGCTGTCATTGGAAAATAATCAACACCAGGGTGGTTTGATGCAGCTGCTGTTTCCACCCAGAAGTTGATTATTTTCCAATAACAGCAAACCCTGGAACATTTGCAAAACAATTTATTTCCTGTTATCAATTATGTTATCACAGCGATAAACAATCATTTACTCACCAGCCTTTTTTCCTCTCTTGAAGTTATTTGACAAGAAAACCACAGCTTGTCATGTTACAAAGAAACCAGAAAGCACAAAGCCCTCTGCTCTCAAGACTTTCCAGTGGAGGAAAACTTACTGACTGTTCAAAAGTGCTGACACTGGAGACTCCTTCTGTAAATGTTAAATAAACAAGCTTACAGAAAGCTTCACCATATCATAGGTGTCAAAAATTACAAATTTTTCTTTGTTAAATAACAACATTTTAAAAATCTGTTTGTTATTAGGTTTAGATTAGATGGCATGTCTGTTATAGAAGTCCCTGTGTAACTCCAGAAACGATAATGAATTAGAATGAGTGCGTTACTATAAACCTGCGATTTGAATTACAGCTGGCATTGTTCTCAGAGCTGCTGCTGTAGAAAATTGATCAATACTTTCTGACCAAATAGTTTGTAGAATTCAGCAGCGCTGTAGCTTAAGGAATCATTTTAAACAGAGGTATCATCAGTGATCTCAATATTTGGGCCTAAGAATACATTAAGTGAGTGCTTTATTAAAAGGAACTGCACTTGGAGGGTTAAGCCTATAGATAAAAGATCACAGATAGTTCTAGTATTAACCATAAGACAATATCCTGTATGTGTTATGTTCTGTGTGCCTATTTAATGAATAGAATTTACAGAGATTTTTCAATAAAATCACAATTACAACTTAGTTCTTTTGTACCATTTCCACACTTCCACCTTCTAAAGTAATATTAGATAGATTGAACCCTATCTTCAGCTAAAATGTTGAGGGAGCTGTAGTCGACTGAAGCTTATTGAACTTTTGGACATAAAAGTACACAAGACACTATAACCGTGCTAGTTACTAGCATTAATTCCTCTTATGCCCAATTTTTGTTTGTTTTCATGTAAGATACTAACACACATGATGCAAGTAAAATAATCATTTAAGTAGAATATGCAAGACGCCATTACTTTTGGTTTCATCTGAAGTTAGTATTTGCCATTGCTGTTCATCCTTTACAAGTGTCTTCCTTATGTTATAGATGGATGTAATATGATTAAAAGCTGTATTATGTGATTTCTCTCTTTTTCCTTGTTAATCACCTTTCTTATAATCTTAAGCTGACTAAATTCACCGTGTTCAGAGAATCTTTTTGCTGAAGCCACCAAGGTTTTTTTTTTTGTCCATCTGTTACAACTTGCAATAACTTAAATAAATAAATAAATAAATAAATAAATTCCAGTATTTATTAGTTTAGCAAGATCTTTAAAAGTTACCTTAAACAGCGTGTCAGTGTGTGCCCATTGCAATTGCTTCCAGTCTCAGGTCTCAAGGTCTGATAAAAAAAAAAAAAAGTACAGGGCGAGAAGTGCTACTTCCTGTTTCAAACTGAACCTCACCACATCCGTGTTTCGTGCGCCGGACACAGGTTAGGAGACCACCACAAAGTCTATGTGCTACACATCTGTTGTTGTTGGATTTTTTTGTAGGTCTATAAAGAATTGAACAAATTTTATACTCCTGTAATTATATTACAAATTATTTACTATATTGGATTTTATAAGAAAGTCTGTCAAGTCTGCTGAAAAGTTTACGCACACGGTTCCTCAAGGTTATTTAGCGTTCCTAAAGGGTTTCATTTTGAACCCTCTCTGACAGGTACACAGAGTTTTTAACCTTATTTTTTTTTGTTTTTATGAGCTTAAAAAGTATGCTTTTAAAAAAAAAAAGTAGTACTTGTTCAACTGTTCATCATGCATTTAAAAAAGGAGTAACATTTAAAAAAAAAAAAAAAAGATAATATATTCACTGATATTTGCATATTTAACTTGTATACAAAAATAAGGGCACTGTTAAAAATTAAATAAACATTATAGTGTCATGCCAGTACACTGTTATTTAAAAAAAAAAAGTTAATTAAATATTTTTCAGGCAAGGACACAGGCATCTTTTTAAGTCATTCAATAACTGGAGAGATATTTTTTATTAAAATACTCGCTTCACTCTGAAATTAGGAATAGATCATTTCTGTATATTGAACATGTGAAATATTAACTTTTCTCCTCTTAAAGTTTTTTTTTTTATAATTGGTGGATTTAAACCTAAGAGTGTAATATAAATAATAACTTATATAGTAGATGGTATCTTCTCAATGCTCTGTAAAAAACAAAAACAAAAAAAAACAGTTCCCACAACCACCTGCATTTCACACTCGGCTGTGCGGGACAAATACAGTCTAGGTGAGATTTGCATACGAACAGAAACATGCTAAAAGGTCACGTATTAAGACACAAGAAGGCACTCCTAAAATACTTGAGCAATGCTTTTCCTTTGAGCTGGGTTGTGACAGCTGTTACATGTGACTCTGCTGCATGTGACATCTTTAATAACATTTAGATCTTGTTTAACTTTTGAGAGAAATTTCGACGTCTTTTCTGGTGGTGGAATGTACATACATGCTTCTATCACACATAAGCAAGTGTCTGACGCTGTACGTTTTAAGGGGGTCAGTGTGTTTTCCGCTGATGTGACAGATTTTATGGTTATGTTAGTAATATTACATAATGACATCTGTCAGACCTCAGACAAGTGAAGACTGAAAGCCTACACAGTTGCATGCAAAGATGTACATCAAATTAGATTAGGTTATATTATATGGTAAGTTTGTTTTGGGCCTTGATAACCCCCTTAACCTCCAACTGCTCAGCGCTACACTATATTAAATCTAAGCTTCATCAATGGCTTCTACTTGAAACTGTAGAACATTTAAGGCTTCAGGATTTTTTTGTTCTTGGATTGGATTCTGTCTCACTTATAAGCCACTTTTGATAAAAGCACCTGCCAAATGAAAAAAACAAACAAACAATAAGAACAACAACAACAAAAAAAGAACAGTCCGTGTCCACCTTTAAGCTCATCTCACATCTGTTTAAAAGAGATATACACGACATCATTAAATGGACACTTTTTTTATTGGGTCTTACCACCATATGAATTTAAAAACTAGGAATGTTTTATTGATTATGAAAATACAAAACAACCCAATGTCATTGAGTTGATGGAATCTTGAAGTATGTGAGGAGTTTTTGTGGAAATAAACAGCTGGAGGGTATTTTAGGAAGCAATATTCAGGCCAATGGTTTGCCATTCAGTGTTTTAAAGAAGCTGGATGATTTTGTTTCTTCAGTAAACACTGGTTGAGACTGAGGAAGGAAAAAGAACATCATTAATTACACCTCTCTTAACACATTAGGTTTGTTAAAATTACCCATAGACCAAATGTTTTCCTAATGAATAATAAATCTGCTTGAGGTTTTTATTTATTTATTTTTACAAAGAAAGATTAGAAATTATACAGCAGAAGCTCTTATATAGAGTATTAAATTTGGTGATTCAGTACCCCTAACACTTGTGTGTACAATACTGAGACTTTCCAAAGAGATTTAATCATGAAAAATCATTTTACATAGTTCAATGTGACTTCAATATCATCCATTATCACAGACAAGGATCAGTAGTGACATTACAAAAAGAAATTCATCTTGTGTGAGAGGATAAATACTTACGAGCACTGCTGCTCAAGCTGGATGACATATAGCTGCTCCCAGCTCCTCCTAGCCCTCCTCCTCCTCCAAATCCCATTCCAAGACCACTTCCAATGCCACCTCCGAGACCACTTCCAAGACCACCTCCGAGACCTCCTACACCCAGGCCTAGACCATAGCCATATCCACCTCCAAGGCCAAAGCCAGCACCTCCAAGGCCAAGGCCTGCACCTCCTCCCAGTCCTCCTCCTCCTCCTCCTCCTGCAGCGAGAGCCAGAGCAGCTCCAGCACCTCCTGCTGTGCCTCCAGCTGCTCCTCCTACTGCTGTCTTAGACATGTGCACTGTGATACCGCCCCCAGACTTCAGCCTAGGTCACAACACACACACACACACACACACACACACACACATCACACTGACATTCACTGCATGATCATGAGCTGACATTTAGAAACACATGGCTGATTGAGAAATGCTTCTTATACAATAACTACAATGTATACTACAGTTACAGTGCCAGTCAAAGGTTTTTGAACATGCTAGCTTTTAGCATTATTGTTTCAAGGACCTGAAATTTAAATACTTTAAAATTTGATAAGCTAACCAAAGAACAGATATAAGTACGAGAACTCGAGAAATGTTTATTATTAAATCACCGAATGCATAAATCTTAATCAGACTAATTAGCTACTTATAGCATATTTATGTTTACTATCTGTAGGCTTAACAGATTTACCCCACAAGTGATCGCACCATTAGTAAAGCATTTATTTAGAGCCTGATTAAGATCTGAAAGTGAGCAATTAAGACTTTTCCTTATTTAATTGCCATCTGTACTATTTTGCTTGGTCTGTGGCAATAGTATTGATTAAACAAAGAATAAAACATGATAGAGTGCATCATATTACACTGTCATGAATTATTTCCCAATAACAGCACTTCTCAGTGTGTTTTATTTTTCTTGACTCACAACAATTTACCAATAATTACAATTGTTTTTTTTTAAAAATGTATTTAAATCACTGTAATTTTTAATACATTTATAGCTACATTTACTGCTGTGGAATGTTCACAAAATAAATTACTTCCTGTTATCACTTACTTTATAGCAGCTACAAATAGTTGTTCCCTCACTAGCCTCTAAAGATAAAAAAAAAGTGCAGCTTGTCAGGTAATGGAGGAAACCCTCTGTCCTGAAGACTTTACTGCTGCTGAAAACTTACTGACTTACGATATATTGACACTGGAGACCCCTTCCATAAATATTGTTACAGATGTATTCTGTTTATTATTAGTCTTAGATAGATGTGGAGCACCCACAGTACAATTATCTCTTACTATAGAAACAATAACATATTAGAATGAGCAGATTTTTAATATAAACCTGTGATTTGAATCCCAGCCAGAATCCTTGTCAAAGCTGCTGTTATAGAAAATTAATCAACACATTCTAACCAATCAGATTTGAGAATTCAACAGTGTTGTGGTATAAGCTGTAATAAAACATTAAGAATGTTTGACTGTATATATTTTATAATATAACC